>NC_138306.1:94657500-94667500 GCF_965601325.2 Salmo salar | reverse complement strand
CTCCACCCTGTTCCCTCTATAACCCTCCACCCTGTTCCCTCTATAACCCTCCACCCTGTTCCCTCTATAACCCTCCACCCTGCTCCATCCATCCTTCTCTCTTTATGTGTGGTGTGGGAGGGAGAAAATACAGAAGGATGTGTTTGCAGGGACCAGCCAATGGCTTATCAGTCCTCAATTATATTCGGAGGTATAAAACATTTGGCTGGCTTTTTTAGATGGTCTGATTCTGTCCTGGACCAGTCTGGGTTGACTGAGTCTGTGTCCCAAATGGCTCCCTGTTCCCTTTATAGTGGGACTACTTTGACCATTGCTGTGCCATTTGGGACGCAACTTACTGACTCGAGACTGAATTAGGGAAAATTGGTTTCTGCTATCTCACTGCAAACACACTGTTAAAGACCCAGGTCTAACTCTCTGTCTCTCTCTCTATCTCTCTCGCTCCCTCTCCCTCTCTCGTGAACCCTCAATCCCTCTCTCTCCACTCCCTCTCTCTCTATCTCCCTCTCTCTCTCTCTGTCTCCATCTCTCTCTCTGTGTCTCTGTCTCCCTCTCTATCTCTCTCGCTCCCTCTCCCTCTCCCTCTCTCTTCAACCCTCAATCCCTCTCTCTCCTCTCTCTCTGTCTCCATCTCTCTCTCGCTCCCTCTCCCTCTCTCTTGAACCCTCAATCCCTCTCTCGCTCGCTCGCTCTCTCTCTCTCTCTCTCTCTCTCTCTCTCTCTCTCTCTGTCTCTGTCTCTCTCTCTCTCTCTCTCTCTCTCTCTCTCTCTCTCTCTCTCTCTCTCTCTCTCTCTCTCTCTCTCTCTCTCTCTCTCTCTCCTCTCTCCTCTCTCCTCTCTCCTCTCCTCTCCTCTCTCCTCTCTCCATTCTCCTCTCTCCTCTCTCTCTCCTCTCTCCTCCTCTCTCTCCTTTCTCCTTCTTCAGCCATGGTAATAATGTTTCTGATAAGCAGAATGTGTTTTCTCTTTATTTATATATTTTTAACTTTTTTTAAAACTTTTTTGAATTTGTCTGAATTCTCTATTTGACATTCAGATGTCACAATCCTGGGTCCCTAAAATAGAATCAAAATACTTGGACTATGACTAGGATTTGTGGGGTGGGGCATGGGTAAGTGTATATGAATTTGAAAGGAGGTGCATCGAGTCCTTTTGTGTGTCTGCTGAGCTGTAGCAAACCATGGCGGAGGCACAGGCAAGGCAAGGTCAGCCATCCATAGAATGTCAAGCCAGAGCGAAGGCACAGGCAAGGCAAGGTCAGCCATCCACAGGATGTCAAGCCAGAGCAGCAGCAGATGCTGTAGACACACAGGGGGAGACAGAGAGAGACAGGGGGAGACAGAGGGACACAAAGGGAGACAGAGGAAGACGGGGAGACAGAGGGAGACAGGGGGAGACAGAGGGAGACAGAGGGAGACAGAGGGAGACAGAGGGAGACAGAGAGAGACAGGGGGAGACCGAGGGAGACAGAGGGAGACAGGGGGAGACCGAGGGAGACAGAGGGAGACAGAGGGAGACAGGGGGAGACAGGGGGAGACCGAGGGAGACAGAGGGAGACAGAGGGAGACAGAGGGAGACAGAGAGAGACAGGGGGAGACCGAGGGAGACAGAGGGAGACAGGGGGAGACCCGAGGGAGACAGAGGGAGACAGAGGGAGACAGAGGGAGACAGGGGGAGACAGGGGGAGACCGAGGGAGACAGAGGGAGACAGAGGGAGACAGAGGGAGACAGAGAGAGACAGGGGGAGACCGAGGGAGACAGAGGGAGACAGGGGGAGACCGAGGGAGACAGAGGGAGACAGAGGGAGACAGAGGGAGACAGGGGGAGACAGGGGGAGACCGAGGGAGACAGAGGGAGACAGAGGGAGACAGGGGGAGACAGGGGGAGACAGAGGGAGACAGAAGGAGACAGAGGGAGACAGAGGGACGCAAAGGGAGACAGAGGGAGACAGGGGGAGACAGAGGGAGACAGAGGGAGACAGAGGGAGACAGGGGGAGACAGAGGGAGACAGAGGGAGACAGGGGGAGACAGAGGGAGACAGAGGGAGACAGAGGGACGCAAAGGGAGACAGGGGGAGACAGAGGGAGACAGAGGGAGACAGAGGGAGACCGAGGGAGACAAGGATGAGCTCCCACTGAACCGTCTGCTCCCATCCTCCCTTCTCCCGCTCCAATCTTTATACCCTCCAGCAATGTCTGACATGTGACCCTATCACGCTCTCTCTCTCTCTCTGTCTCCTCTCTCTCTCCTCTCTCTCTGTCTCCATCTCTCTCTCGCTCCCTCTCCCTCTCTCTTGAACCCTCAATCCCTCTCTCGCTCGCTCTCTCTCTCTCTCTCTCTCCTCTCTCCTCTCTCCTCTCCTCTCCTCTCCTCTCTCCTCTCTCCATTCTCCTCTCTCCTCTCTCTCTCCTCTCTCCTCCTCTCTCTCCTTTCTCCTTCTTCAGCCATGGTAATAATGTTTCTGATAAGCAGAATGTGTTTTCTCTTTATTTATATATTTTTAACTTTTTTTAAAACTTTTTTGAATTTGTCTGAATTCTCTATTTGACATTCAGATGTCACAATCCTGGGTCCCTAAAATAGAATCAAAATACTTGGACTATGACTAGGATTTGTGGGGTGGGGCATGGGTAAGTGTATATGAATTTGAAAGGAGGTGCATCGAGTCCTTTTGTGTGTCTGCTGAGCTGTAGCAAACCATGGCGGAGGCACAGGCAAGGCAAGGTCAGCCATCCATAGGATGTCAAGCCAGAGTGGAGGTACAGGCAAGGCAAGGTCAGCCATCCATAGAATGTCAAGCCAGAGCGAAGGCACAGGCAAGGCAAGGTCAGCCATCCACAGGATGTCAAGCCAGAGCAGCAGCAGATGCTGTAGACACACAGGGGGAGACAGAGAGAGACAGGGGGAGACCGAGGGAGACAGAGGGAGACAGAGGGAGACAGGGGGAGACAGGGGGAGACAGGGGGAGACAGAGGGAGACAGAGGGAGACAGAGAGAGACAGGGGGAGACCGAGGGAGACAGAGGGAGACAGAGGGAGACAGGGGGAGACAGGGGGAGACAGGGGGAGACAGGGGGAGACAGAGGGAGACAGAAGGAGACAGAGGGAGACAGAGGGAGACAGAGGGAGACAGAGGGAGACAGGGGGAGACAGAGGGAGACAGAGGGAGACAGAGGGACGCAAAGGGAGACAGGGGGAGACAGAGGGAGACAGAGGGAGACAGAGGGAGACCGAGGGAGACAAGGATGAGCTCCCACTGAACCGTCTGCTCCCATCCTCCCTTCTCCCGCTCCAATCTTTATACCCTCCAGCAATGTCTGACATGTGACCCTATCACGCTCTCTCTCTCTCTCTGTCTCCTCTCTCTCTCTCTCTCTCTCTCTCTCTCTCTCTCTGTCTCTCTCTCTCTCTCTGTCTCCTCTCTCTCTCTCTCTCTCTCTGTCTCTCTCCCTCTCTGTCTCTCTCTCTCTCTCTCTCCCTCTCTATCTCTCTCTCCCTCTATCTCTCTCTCTCCCTCTCTCTCTCTCTTTCCATATCCCTTTCCTTCTCATCTCAATTAAATTCAATTAAATTCAATTTAAATTCAATTCAATTCAAAGTGCTTTATTTGCAAGGGAAACATATGTTAACATTGCCAAAGCAAGTGAAGTAGATAATAAACAAAAGGGAAATAAACAATAAAAATGAACAGTAAACATTACACTCACAGAAGTTCCAAAGGAATAGAGATATTTCAAAGGTCATATTATCTCTGTATACAGTGTTGTAACGATGCGCAAATAGTTTAAGTACAAAAGGGAAAATAAATAAGCATAAATATGGGTGTAATTTACAATGGCATTTGTTCTTCACTGGTCGCCCTTTCCTTGTGGAAACAGGTCACAAATGAAATGAAATTAAATCAAGTGTTGTTTGTAACATGCGCCGAATACAACAGATGTAGACCTTACAGTGAAATGCTTACTTACAAGCCCTTACAAATCTTGCTGCTGTGATGGCACACTGTGGTATTTCACACAAAAGATATGGGAGTTTAACAAAATTAGATTTTTTTTTCAAATTCTTTGTGGGTCTGTGCAATCTGAGGGAAATATGTGTCTCTAATATGGTAATACATTTGGCAGGAGCTTAGGAAATGCAGCTCAGTTTCCACCTCATTTTGTGGGCATCTATATCTCTCCCCCCTCTCTCCTCTCTCTCTCTCTCTCTTTCTCTCTCCCTCCCCTATATCTCCTCCCTCTCTAAATCTCTCTCCCTCCCCCTCTCACTCTCCTCTCTCTCCCTCCCCTCTCTCTCTCCTCTCTCTCTCTTTCTCTCTCTCCCCCCTCTCTCTTCCTCTCTCTCTTTCTCTCTCTCCCCCGTTCTCTCTCCCTTTCTCTCTTTCTCTCTCTCCGCCCTCTCTCCCCTCTCTCTCCCCTCTCTTCGTCTCTCTCTCTCTCCTCTCTCTCTCTCTCTCTCTCTCTCTCTCTCTCTCTCTCTCTCCCCCCTCTCACCCCTCTTCATCTCTCACTCTCTCCCCTCTCTTCGTCTCTCTCTCTCTTTCTCTCTCTCCCCCCTCTCTCCCCTCTCTCTCCCCCCCTCTTCATCTCTCTCTCTCTGTCTCTCTCTCTTTTGTGATCAGAAATGAGCCCAACTCAGAGACTCAGAGAGGAGAGGAGGGAACACAATAAGGGTCCTTCACTGAGCCAGAGCCAGGGCCTGTGTCCCAAATGGCTCCCTACTTCCTTTATAGGGCATTTCTTTTAACCAAACCCCCACGGGTCCCTGGTTTAAAGTAGTGCACTATTAAGGGAATAGGGTGCCATTTGGGAAGCATCACTAGACCAGGCCCCGGGGCAACATCACAGGGATCATTCCATGAATGGATAATAGGAGAGAAGGAAATGGTGGGGGTGACTACTCATGAAATAGATGGGGGGGGGGGCCCTCGCCACAGACCCCCTCACCTCCCCTCGCCCCGGCGCTCAGACAAGCCCCCGTTTATTTCCCTTTCTCCAGACATCCCCCAATAATCAGTGACGGCCTTGTTCTCTGTCCGTCTACGGCAGCACAGTGTTGACTTATTAATACCCAACGACCTGTTAATCAACAGAGAGGGGCAGGATATAGAGGATGTAGAACAGGAAGTCCAGTGAGATGTTATTAATCAACAGAGAGGGGCAGGACATAGAGATTGTAGAACAGGAAGTCCAGTGAGATGTTATTAATCAACAGAAAGGGCAGGACATAGAGGATGTAGAAAAGGAAGTCCAGTGAGATGTTATTAATCAACAGAGAGGGGCAGGACATAGAGATTGTAGAACAGGAAGTCCAGTGAGATGTTATTAATCAACAGAGAGGGGCAGGGACATAGAGGATGTAGAACAGGAAGTCCAGTGAGATGTTATTAATCAACAGAGAGGGGCAGGATATAGAGGATGTAGAACAGGAAGTCCAGTGAGATGTTATTAATCAACAGAGAGGGCAGGACATAGAGGATGTAGAACAGGAAGTCCGGTGAGATGTTATTAATCAACAGAGAGGGCAGGACATAGAGGATGTAGAACAGGAAGTCCAGTGAGATGTTATTAATCAACAGAGAGGGGCAGGATATAGAGGATGTAGAACAGGAAGTCCAGTGAGATGTTATTAATCAACAGAGAGGGCAGGACACAGAGGATGTAGAACAGGAAGTCCAGTGAGATGTTATTAATCAACAGAGAGGGCAGGATATAGAGGATGTAGAACAGGAAGTCCAGTGAGATGTTATTAATCAACAGAGAGGGCAGGACATAGAGGATGTAGAACAGGAAGTCCAGTGAGATGTTATTAATCAACAGAGAGGGCAGGATATAGAGGATGTAGAACAGGAAGTCCAGTGAGATGTTATTAATCAACAGAGAGGGCAGGACATAGAGGATGTAGAACAGGAAGTCCAGTGAGATGTTATTAATCAACAGAGAGGGGCAGGATATAGAGGATGTAGAACAGGAAGTCCAGTGAGATGTTATTAATCAACAGAGAGGGCAGGATATAGAGGATGTAGAACAGGAAGTCCAGTGAGATGTTATTAATCAACAGAGAGGGGCAGGAGATAGAGGATGTAGAACAGGAAGTCCGGTGAGATGTTATTAATCAACAGAGAGGGCAGGACACAGAGGGATGTAGAAAAGGAAGTCCAGTGAGATGTTATTAATCAACAGAGAGGGCAGGACATAGAGGATGTAGAAAAGGAAGTCCAGTGAGATGTTATTAATCAACAGAGAGGGGCAGGATATAGAGGATGAAGAACAGGAAGTCCAGCTAGGAACTGATGAATGTATAAGAGGAGCCATTAGATCTGATCCCTGGGATAAGACCTGGTGGTGTTCATTAAGACCTGGTGGTGTTCAATAAGACACCTGGTTGTGTTCATTAAGACCTGGTGGTGTTCATTAAGACCTGGTGGTGTTCAATAAGACACCTGGTGGTGTTCATTAAGACCTGGTGGTGTTCATTAAGACCTGGTGTTCATTAAGACCTGGTGGTGTTCATTAAGACCCTGGTGGTGTTCAATAAGACACCTGGTGGTGTTCAATAAGACACCTGGTGGTGTTCATGGGTTATTTATGCTTCATGGACGGACGTTACCCCAACCCTTCCCCTCTTACCGTCCTCAGATACTAGATAATGAAACACTGAACAGAAGGATTTAGGGAATAACATAACATTTGAATGAATAATCATTTCTTAGTTCGGGTTGCACCTTGACTGTTCTTTCACCGTTGTGTAACTTCTGTCTTGTGATCCCGTGAGGCTCAGTTGGGAGAGCATGGTGCTTGATACACCAGGGTTGTGGGTTCAATTCCCACAGAGGAGCAGTACGAAGAAGAAAAAAAAGATATAGGAAAATATACGCACTCGCTACTGTAAGTCACTCTGGATAAGAGAGTCTGCTAAATGACAAACATTGTCTATAATATTAATATCTCTGGGTAAATCATATTCAGTTCATTAGTATTCTTGTGTTAACATGATTTCTAGCTAATTGTTATTGCAAATTCTACCGTGTTTAATATATTTTTTCAGCACACACTCAGAATAACTTACAGTATGAACATCAGTATTCACATTACGCAGTAATACTGCTTTAGCAAACAGACAATTATAATCTGACCTCTAGTGACCTTTTCTCAGAGGACGGACGGACGGACGGACGGATGGACGGATGGACGGACAGAACAGTTTAGTGAAGAAAACACAACAACTAATATTTTTGGTCATGGGCTTGGCGCTCCTTTAGCCACTGGACTGACTGACTCTCTCTCTCTGTGGGGAAATGGATTGATTCTCTAACTCACTTTGTACTGCCTCTTGCCTCCTGTCAGTCCTCCTGCCTCCTGTCAGTCCTCCTGCCTCCTGTCAGTCCTCCTGCCTCCTGTAGACTACAGCAGGTCCGTAGACTACAACAGGTCCGTAGACTACAGCAGGTCTGTAGACTACAACAGGTCCGTAGACGACAGCAGGTCCGTAGACTACAGCAGGTCTGTAGACTACAACAGGTCCGTAGACTACAGCAAGTCCGTAGACTACAGCAGGTCCGTAGACTACAGCAGGTCTGTAGACTACAGCAGGTCCGTAGACTACAACAGGTCTGTAGACTACAGCAGGTCTGTAGACGACAGCAGGTCCGTAGACTACAACAAGTCCGTAGACTACAGCAGGTCCGTAGACTACAGCAGGTCCGTAGACTACAACAGGTCCGTAGACTACAGCAGGTCTGTAGACTACAACAGGTCCGTAGACGACAGCAGGTCCGTAGACTACAGCAGGTCCGTAGACTACAACAGGTCCGTAGACTACAGCAGGTCCGTAGACTACAACAGGTCTGTAGACTACAGCAGGTCTATAGACTACAGCAGGTCTGTAGACTACAGCAGGTCCGTAGACTACAACAGGTCTGTAGACTACAGCAAGGTCTATAGACTACAGCTGGTCCGTAGACGACAGCAGGTCTGTCCGTAGACCACAGCAGGTCCGTAGACTACAGCAGGGTCCGTAGACTACAACAGGTCTGTAGACTACAGCAGGTCTGTAGACTACAGCAGCTCCGTAGACTACAGCAGGTCCGTAGACTACAGCAGGTCTGTAGACTACAGCAGGTCTGTAGACTACAGCAGGTCTGTAGACTACAGCAGGTCCCGTAGGACCACAGCAGGTCCGTAGACTACAGCAGCTCCGTAGACTACAACAGGTCTGTAGACCGACAGCAGGTCCCGTAGACTACAGCAGGTCCGTAGACTACAACAGGTCCGTAGACTACAGCAGGTCTGTAGACTACAACAGGTCCGTAGACGACAGCAGGTCCGTAGACTACAGCAGGTCTGTAGACTACAACAGGTCCGTAGACTACAGCAGGTCCGTAGACTACAGCAGGTCTGTAGACTACAGCAGGTCCGTAGACTACAACAGGTCTGTAGACTACAGCAGGTCTATAGACTACAGCTGGTCCGTAGACGACAGCAGGTCTGTCCGTAGACCACAGCAGGTCCATAGACTACAGCAGGTCTGTAGACTACAACAGGTCTGTAGACTACAGCAGGTCTGTAGACTACAACAGGTCTGTAGACTACAGCAGGTCCGTAGACTACAACAGGTCCGTAGACTACAGCAGGTCCGTAGACTACAGCAGGTCTGTAGACTACAACAGGTCCGTAGACTACAGCAAGTCCGTAGACTACAGCAAGGTCCGTAGACTACAGCAGGTCTGTAGACTACAGCAGGTCCGTAGACTACAACAGGTCTGTAGACTACAGCAGGTCTGTAAGACGACCAGCAGGTCCGTAGACTACAACAAGTCCGTAGACTACAGCAGGTCCGTAGACTACAGCAGGTCCGTAGACTACAAACAGGTCCGTAGACTACAGCAGGTCTGTAGACTACAACAGGTCCGTAGACGACAGCAGGTCCGTAGACTACAGCAGGTCCGTAGACTACAACAGGTCCGTAGACTACAGCAGGTCCGTAGACTACAACAGGTCTGTAGACTACAGCAGGTCTATAGACTACAGCAGGTCTGTAGACTACAGCAGGTCCGTAGACTACAACAGGTCTGTAGACTACAGCAGGTCTATAGACTACAGCTGGTCCGTAGACGACAGCAGGTCTGTCCGTAGACCACAGCAGGTCCGTAGACTACAGCAGGTCCGTAGACTACAACAGGTCTGTAGACTACAGCAGGTCTGTAGACTACAGCAGCTCCGTAGACTACAGCAGGTCCGTAGACTACAGCAGGTCTGTAGACTACAGCAGGTCTGTAGACTACAGCAGGTCTGTAGACTACAGCAGGTCCGTAGACCACAGCAGGTCCGTAGACTACAGCAGCTCCGTAGACTACAACAGGTCTGTAGACGACAGCAGGTCCGTAGACTACAGCAGGTCCGTAGACTACAACAGGTCCGTAGACTACAGCAGGTCTGTAGACTACAACAGGTCCGTAGACGACAGCAGGTCCGTAGACTACAGCAGGTCTGTAGACTACAACAGGTCCGTAGACTACAGCAGGTCCGTAGACTACAGCAGGTCTGTAGACTACAGCAGGTCCGTAGACTACAACAGGTCTGTAGACTACAGCAGGTCTATAGACTACAGCTGGTCCGTAGACGACAGCAGGTCTGTCCGTAGACCACAGCAGGTCCATAGACTACAGCAGGTCTGTAGACTACAACAGGTCTGTAGACTACAGCAGGTCTGTAGACTACAACAGGTCTGTAGACTACAGCAGGTCCGTAGACTACTGCAGCTCCGTAGACTACAGCAGGTCCGTAGACTACAGCAGGTCTGTAGACTACAGCAGGTCTGTAGACTACAGCAGGTCCGTAGACTACAACAGGTCTGTAGACTACAGCAGGTCTGTAGACTACAACAGGTCTGTAGACTACAGCAGGTCCGTAGACTACTGCAGCTCCGTAGACTACAGCAGGTCCGTAGACTACAGCAGGTCTGTAGACTACAGCAGGTCCGTAGACTACAGCAGGTCCGTA
>NC_138306.1:94642500-94652500 GCF_965601325.2 Salmo salar | reverse complement strand
TTCAGAATATTGCAATGCTTGCAGAAAGAGAGAGAGAGAGAGACAGAGAGATTATGCTTATTTATTTTCCATTTTGTACTTTAACCATTTGTACATCGTTACAAAACTGTATATATACATAATATGACATTTGTAATATTTTTATTCTTTTGGGATATATGTGAGTGTAATGTTCACTGTTCATTTTTATTGTTTATTTCACTTTTGTATATTATCTACCTCACCTACTTTGGCAATGTTAACATATGATTCCCATGCCAATAAAGCCCCTTGAATTGAATTGAATTGAATTGAGAGAGAAAGAGACAGAGAGACAGAGAAAAAAAGAGAGAGAGAGAGAGAGAGAGAGAGAGAGAGAGAGAGAGAGAGGAACCTCAGAACAGAGTATAGACAGGGCCAGTGAGAGGGAGAGGGAGAGGGAGAGGGAGAGAGAGAGAGAGGGAGAGGGAGAGGGAGAGAGAGGGAGAGAGAGAGAGGGAGAGGGAGAGGGAGAGGGAGAGAGAGGGAGAGGGAGAGGGAGAGGGAGAGAGGGAGAGGGAGAGAGAGAGAGAAAGAAACCTCAGAACAGAGTATAGACAGGGCCAGGGAGAGGGAGAGAGGGAGGGAGAGGGAGAGGGAGAGGGAGAGAGGGAGGGAGAGGGAGAGAGAGAGAGAGAAACCTCAGAACAGAGTATAGACAGGGCCAGGGAGAGGGAGAGAGGGAGGGAGAGGGAGAGGGAGAGAGGGAGGGAGAGGGAGAGAGAGAGAGAGAAACCTCAGAACAGAGTATAGACAGGGCCAGGGAGAGGGAGAGAGGGAGGGAGAGGGAGAGAAGCAGATGGCCTCAGAGAGGAGGAGGCCCATAGTGCTTCCTGAAACACAGTGTGGATCTCGCTCCTATAACCCTGCACTGTGTGTGTGTGTGTGTGTGTGTGTGTGTGTGTGTGTGTGTGTGTGTGTGTGTGTGTGTGTGTGTGTGTGTGTGTGTGTGTGTGTGTGTGTGTGTGTGTGTGTGTGTGTGTGTGTGTGTGTGTTAGAGGTAGCATCTAGATGGAGAAAGATAGTTAGAGTAGAATATATATTGAGATAGAGAGACAGAGAGAGAGATAGCATCTATATGGATAAAGAGAGAGAGAGAGAGAGAGAGAGATAGCATCTATATGGATAAAGAGAGAGAGAGAGATAGCATCTATATGGAGAAAGAGAGAGAGAGAGAGAGAGAGAGATAGCATCTATATGGAGAAAGAGAGAGAGAGAGAGAGAGAGATAGCATCTATATGGAGAAAGAGAGAGAGAGAGAGAGAGATAGCATCTATATGGAGAAAGAGAGAGAGAGAGAGAGAGAGAGAGAGAGAGAGAGAGAGAGAGATAGCATCTATATGGAGAAAGAGAGAGAGAGAGAGAGAGAGAGATAGCATCTATATGGAGAAAGAGAGAGAGAGAGAGAGAGAGATAGCATCTATATGGATAAAGAGAGAGAGAGAGAGAGAGAGAGAGAGAGAGAGAGAGAGAGAGAGAGATAGCATCTATATGGATAAAGAGAGAGAGAGAGATAGCATCTATATGGAGAAAGAGAGAGAGAGAGAGAGAGAGAGATAGCATCTATATGGAGAAAGAGAGAGAGAGAGAGAGAGAGAGAGAGAGAGAGAGAGAGAGAGAGAGATAGCATCTATATGGAGAAAGAGAGAGAGAGAGAGAGAGAGAGATAGCATCTATATGGATAAAGAGAGAGATAGAGATAGCATCTATATGGAGAAAGAGAGCGAGAGAGAGAGAGAGAGAGAGAGAGAGAGATAGCATCTATATGGATAAAGAGAGAGAGATAGAGATAGCATCTATATGGATAAAGAGAGAGAGAGAGAGAGAGAGAGAGAGAGAGAGAGAGAGATAGCATCTATATGGATAAAGAGAGAGATAGAGATAGCATCTATATGGATAAAGAGAGAGAGAGAGAGAGAGAGAGATAGCATCTATATGGAGAAAGAGAGCGAGAGAGAGAGAGAGAGATAGCATCTATATGGAGAAAGAGAGAGAGAGAGAGATAGCATCTATATGGAGAAAGAGAGATAGATAGAGATAGCATCTATATGGATAAAGAGAGAGAGAGAGAGATAGCATCTATATGGATAAAGAGAGAGAGATAGAGATATCATCTATATGGATAGAGAGAGAGAGAGAGATAGAGATACCATCTATATGGATAAAGAGAGAGAGAGAGAGATAGAGATACCATCCATATGGATAAAGAGAGAGAGAGATAGCATCTATATGGATAGAGAGAGAGAGAGAGATAGCATCTATATGGAGAAAGAGAGAGAGAGAGAGAGAGAGAGAGAGAGAGAGAGAGAGAGAGAGAGAGAGCATCTATATGGATAGAGAGAGAGAGAGAGATAGCATCTATATGGATAAAGAGAGAGAGAGAGAGATAGAGATACCATCCATATGGATAAAGAGAGAGAGAGATAGCATCTATATGGATAGAGAGAGAGAGAGAGATAGCATCTATATGGAGAAAGAGAGAGAGAGAGAGAGAGAGAGAGAGAGAGAGAGAGAGAGAGAGAGAGAGCATCTATATGGATAGAGAGAGAGAGAGAGATAGCATCTATATGGATAAAGAGAGAGAGAGAGAGATAGCATCTATATGGAGAAAGAGAGAGAGAGAGAGAGAGAGAGAGAGAGAGAGAGAGAGAGAGAGAGAGAGAGCATCTATATGGATAGAGAGAGAGATAGAGATAGCATCTATATGGATAGAGAGAGAGAGAGAGATAGCATCTATATGGATAAAGAGAGAGAGAGAGATAGCATCTATATGGATAAAGAGAGAGAGAGAGAGAGAGAGAGATAGCATCTATATGGAGAAAGAGAGAGAGAGAGAGATAGCATCTATATGGAGAAAGAGAGAGAGAGAGATAGCATCTATATGGAGAAAGAGAGAGAGAGAGATAGCATCTATATGGAGAAAGAGAGAGAGAGAGAGATAGCATCTATATGGAGAAAGAGAGAGAGAGAGATAGCATCTATATGGAGAAAGAGAGAGAGAGAGATAGCATCTATATGGAGAAAGAGAGAGAGAGAGAGAGATAGCATCTACAGTTGACGTCAGAAGTTTACATACGCCTTAGCCAAATACATTTAAACTCAGTTTTTCACAATTCCTGACATTTAATCCTAGTACAAATTCCCTGTTTTAGGTCAGTTAGGATCACCACTTTATTTTAAGAATGTGAAATGTCAGAATAATAGTAGAGAGAATGATTTATTTAAGCTTTTATTTCTTTCATCACATTCCCAGTGGGTCAGAAGTTTACATGCTCTAAATTAGTATTTGGTAGCATTGCCTTTAAATTGTTTAACTTGGGTCAAACGTTTCGGGTAGCCTTCCACAAGCTTCCCACAATATGTTTTGGTGGTGTAACTGAGTGTAACTGAGTCAGGTTTGTAGGCCTCCTTGCTCGCACACGCTTTTTCAGTTCTGTCCATACATTTTCTATGGGATTGAGGTCATAGCTTTGTGATGGTAACTCCAATACCTTGACTTTGTTGTCCTTAAGCCATTTTGCCACAACTTTGGAAGTATTCTTGGGGTCATTGTCCATTTGGAAGACCCATTTGCAACCAAGCTTTACCTTCCTGACTGATGTCTTGAGATGTTGCTTCAATATATCCACAGAATTTTTCTTCCTCATGACACCATCTATTTTGTGAAGTGCACCAGTCCCTCCTGCAGCAAAGCACCCCCACAACATGATGCTGCCACCCCCGTGCTTCACGGTTGGGATGGTGTTCTTCGGCTTGCAAGCCTCCCACTTTTTCCTCCAAACATAACGATGGTCATTATGGCCAAACAGTTCTATTTTTGTTTCATCAGACCAGAGGACATTTCTCCAAAAAGTACGATCTTTGTTCTCATGTGCAGTTGCAAACTGTAATCTGGCTTTTTTATGGGGGTTTTAGAGCAGTGTCTTCTTCCTTGCTGAGCGGCCTTTCAGGTTATGTCGATATAGGACTCGTTTTACTGTGGCTATAGATACTTTTGTATCTGTTTCCTCCAGCATCTTCACAAGGTCCTTTGCTGTTGTTCTGGGATTGATTTGCACTTTTCGCACCAAAGTACGTTCATCTCTAGGAGACAGAATAAGTCTCCTTCCTGAAAGGAAATTGGAAATTGCTCCCAAGGATGAACCAGACTTGTGGAGTTCAAAAATTTTTTTTCTGAGGTCTTGGATGATTTCTTTTGATTTTCCCATGATGTCAAGCAAAGAGGCAATGAGTTTGAAGGTAGGCCTTGAAATACATCCACAGGTACACCTCCAATTGACTCAAATGATGTCAATTAGCCTATAAGAAGCTTCCAAAGCCATGACATCATTTTCTTGAATTTTCCAAGCTGTTTAAAGGCACAGTCAACTTAGTGTATGTAAACTACTGACCCACTGGAATTGTGATACAGTGAATTATAAGTGAAGTAATCTGTCTGTAAACAATTGTTGGAAAAATGACTTGTGTCATGCACACAGTAGATGTCCTAACCGACTTGCCAAAACTATAGTTTGTTAACAAGAAATGTGTGGAGTGGTTTAAAAACGAGTTTTAATGACGCCAACCTAAGTGTATGTAAACTTCTGACTTCAACTGTATGTGTATGTATGTATGTGTGTGTGTGTGTGTGTGCGTGTGTGTGTGTTTTAGTGTGTGTGTGTGTGTGTGTGTGTGTGTGTGTGTGTGTGTGTGTGTGTGTGTGTGTGTGTGTGTGTGTGTGTGTGTGTGTGTGTGTGTGTGTTAGTGCATGTGTGTGTGTATGTGTGTGCCTGTGTGTTTGTGAGTATATATGCACGGCACTAGGCAATCTTGTGTTGTTGTCACAATCTACTTCCCAGAGATGCGGCTGGTTAAAAATGTGACTTCCTGTCCTCCTCATGCAGTATAATGAGTCGCTCTCTGGCTCGGTGCTGCTCGTTGGTGTCCTCACATATGTTCAGCTTCACTGTCATTGACCTCTTGACCTTCAGAGGCTCTGGAGACCATCAGGAGGAGGTGTTGACCTTATGACACACACACACACACACACACACACACACACACACACACACACACACACACACACACACACACACACACACACACACACACACACACACACACACACTAACACAGGAGGTTCTTCTCTGTCCCCGCTGCTTCTCAGGAGGTTCTTCTCTGTCCCCGCTGCTTCTCAGGAGGTTCTTCTCTCTCCCCGCTGCTTCTCAGGAGGTTCTTCTCTGTCCCCGCTGCTTCTCAGGAGGTTCTTCTCTCTCCCCGCTGCTTCTCAGGAGCTTCTTCTCTGTCCCCGCTGCTTCTCAGGAGGTTCTTCTCTGTCCCCGCTGCTTCTCAGGAAATTCTTCTCTGTCCCCGCTGCTTCTCAGGAGGTTCTTCTCTGTCCCCGCTGCTTCTCAGGAGGTTCTTCTCTCTCCTCGCTGCTTCTCAGGAGGTTCTTCTCTGTCCCCGCTGCTTCTCAGGAGGTTCTTCTCTCTCCCCGCTGCTTCTCAGGAGGTTCTTCTCTCTCCCCGCTGCTTTTCAGGAGGTTCTTCTCTGTCCTCGCTGCTTCTCAGGAGGTTCTTCTCTGTCCCCGCTGCTTCTCAGGAGGTTCTTCTCTCTCCCCGCTGCTTCTCAGGAGGTTCTTCTCTGTCCCCGCTGCTTCTCAGGAGGTTCTTCTCTGTCCTCGCTGCTTCTCAGGAGGTTCTTCTCTCTCCCCGCTGCTTCTCAGGAGGTTCTTCTCTCTCCCCGCTGCTTCTCAGGAGGTTCTTCTCTGTCCTCGCTGCTTCTCAGGAGGTTCTTCTCTGTCCCCGCTGCTTCTCAGGAGGTTCTTCTCTCTCCTCGCTGCTTCTCAGGAGGTTCTTCTCTGTCCCCGCTGCTTCTCAGGAGGTTCTTCTCTCTCCTCGCTGCTTCTCAGGAGGTTCTTCTCTCTCCCCGCTGCTTCTCAGGAGGTTCTTCTCTGTCCTCGCTGCTTCTCAGGAGGTTCTTCTCTGTCCCCGCTGCTTCTCAGGAGGTTCTTCTCTGTCCCCGCTGCTTCTCAGGAGGTTCTTCTCTCTCCCCGCTGCTTCTCAGGAGGTTCTTCTCTCTCCCCGCTGCTTCTCAGGAGGTTCTTCTCTCTCCCCGCTGCTTCTCAGGAGGTTCTTCTCTGTCCCCGCTGCTTCTCAGGAGGTTCTTCTCTGTCCCCGCTGCTTCTCAGGAGGTTCTTCTCTGTCCCCGCTGCTTCTCAGGAGGTTCTTCTCTCTCCCCGCTGCTTCTCAGGAGGTTCTTCTCTGTCCCCGCTGCTTCTCAGGAGGTTCTTCTCTCTCCTCGCTGCTTCTCAGGAGGTTCTTCTCTGTCCCCGCTGCTTCTCAGGAGGTTCTTCTCTGTCCCCGCTGCTTCTCAGGAGGTTCTTCTCTCTCCCCGCTGCTTCTCAGGAGGTTCTTCTCTGTCCCCGCTGCTTCTCAGGAGGTTCTTCTCTGTCCCCGCTGCTTCTCAGGAGGTTCTTCTCTGTCCCCGCTGCTTCTCAGGAGGTTCTTCTCTGTCCCCGCTGCTTCTCAGGAGGTTCTTCTCTCTCCCCGCTGCTTCTCAGGAGGTTCTTCTCTGTCCCCGCTGCTTCTCAGGAGGTTCTTCTCTCTCCCCGCTGCTTCTCAGGAGGTTCTTCTCTCTCCCCGCTGCTTCTCAGGAGGTTCTTCTCTCTCCCCGCTGCTTCTCAGGAGGTTCTTCTCTCTCCCCGCTGCTTCTCAGGAGGTTCTTCTCTGTCCCCGCTGCTTCTCAGGAGGTTCTTCTCTCTCCCCGCTGCTTCTCAGGAGGTACTTCTCTCTCCCCGCTGCTTCTCAGGAGGTTCTTCTCTCTCCCCGCTGCTTCTCAGGAGGTTCTTCTCTGTCCCCGCTGCTTCTCAGGAGGTTCTTCTCTCTCCCCGCTGCTTCTCAGGAGGTTCTTCTCTGTCCCCGCTGCTTCTCAGGAGGTTCTTCTCTCTCCCCGCTGCTTCTCAGGAGGTTCTTCTCTGTCCCCGATGCTTCTCAGGAGGTTCTTCTCTCTCCTCGCTGCTTCTCAGGAGGTTCTTCTCTGTCCCCGCTGCTTCTCAGGAGGTTCTTCTCTGTCCCCGCTGCTTCTCAGGAGGTTCTTCTCTGTCCCCGCTGCTTCTCAGGAGGTTCTTCTCTGTCCCCGCTGCTTCTCAGGAGGTTGTGTGACGAGGGCTTGTCTCAGCAGTAGAAGGCTGGTACCCCTGTTTATTAGAATCTGTTTTAAAATGGTTCCCTTTCAAAACACTTAGAATAGATTAGCAAAGGGTTGAGAGGGCCCTCTTCACAGGAGAGAGGGGAGGTGGAGGTGGTCAAGCAGGGTCGCTCTTGTTGCAGTTATCTGTGAGTGCTGCCGAAGCCAAGCAAGCATTTTGCTGCTACAGTTTACACCACAACACAGCAAGCATTTCACTGTTACTGTTTATATCACAACACAGCAAGCATTTTGCTGCTACAGTTTACACCACAACACAGCAAGCATTTTACTGCTACAGTTTACACCACAACACAGCAAGCATTTCACTGTTACTGTTTATATCACAACACAGCAAGCATTTTACTGCAACCATAGAATTATGGCATATTGACGTGAATGGTGATTCCTGTTCTATGAATTATATTTCTATCTTGAAACCCGGTTTCCCTGGGTTTGTTATCATCTCACAGTGGTTAGGCCCCAAATGGCACCCTATTCCCTATGTTGTGTACCCTAATCCATATGTAGTGCATCCCTATTCCATATGTAGTGTACCCTATTCCCTATGTTGGGTACCCTAATCCATATGTAGCACACCCTATTCCATATGTAGTGTACCCTATTCCCTATGTTGGGTACCCTAATCCATATGTAGCACACCCTATTCCATATGTAGTTTACCCTATTCCCTATTTAGTGTACCCTATTCCATATGTAGTTTACCCTATTCCCTATTTAGTGTACCCTATTCCATATGTAGTGCAACCTATTTCTTATGTAGTGTACCCTATTCCATATGTAGTGCAACCTATTCACTATGTAGTGTACCCTATTCCATATGTAGTGTACCCTATTCCCTATGTTGGGTACCCTAATCCATATGTAGCACACCCTATTCCATATGTAGTTTACCCTATTCCCTATTTAGTGTACCCTATTCCATATGTAGTTTACCCTATTCCCTATTTAGTGTACCCTATTCCATATGTAGTGCAACCTATTTCTTATGTAGTGTACCCTATTCCATATGTAGTGCAACCTATTCACTATGTAGTGTACCCTATTCCATATGTAGTGCACCCTATTACCCAATTTAGTGTACACTATTCCATATGTAGTTTACCCTATTCCCTATTTAGTGTACCCTATTCCATATGTAGTGCACCCTATTCCCTATGTAGTGTACCCTATTCCATATGTAGTGCACCCTATTACCCTATTTAGTGTACCCTATTCCATGTATAGTTTACCCTATTCCCTATTTAGTCTACCCTATTCCATATGTAGTGCACCTTATTCCCTATGTAGTGTACCCTATTCCATATGAAGCGCTCCGTATTCCCTATGTAGTGTACCCTATTCCATATGTAGTGCACCCTATTCCCTATGTAGTGTACCCTATTCCCTATGTAGTGCACCCTATTCCCTATGTAGTGGACCCTATTCAATATGTAGTGCACCCTATTCCATATGTAGTGTACCCTATTCCATATGTAGTGCACCCTATTCTCTATGTAGTGCACCCTATTCCATATGTAGTGCACCCTATTCCATATGTAGTGTACCCTATTCCATATGTAGTGTACCCTATTCCATATGTAGTGCACCCTATTCTCTATGTAGTGCACCCTATTCTCTATGTCGTGTACCCTATTCCGTATGTAGCGCTCCCTATTCTCTATGTAGTGTACCCTATTCCATATGTAGTCCACCCTATTCTCTATGTAGTGTTCCCTATTCTCTATGTAGTGTTCCCTATTCCCTATGTAGTTTACCCTATTCCATATGTAGTCCACCCTATTCTCTATGTAGTGTTCCCTATTCTCTATGTAGTGTTCCCTATTCTCTATGTAGTGTTCTCTATTACCCTATTTAGTGTACCCTATTCCATGTGTAGTTTACCCTATTCCCTATTTAGTGTACCCTATTCCATATGTAGTGCACCCTATTCCCTATGTAGTGTACCCTATTCCATATGTAGCGCTCCATATTCCCTATGTAGTGTACCCTATTCCATATGTAGTGCACCCTATTCCCTATGTAGTGTACCCTATTCCCTATGTAGTGCACCCTATTCCCTATGTAGTGGACCCTATTCAATATGTAGTGCACCCTATTCCATATGTAATGTACCCTATTCCATATGTAGTGCACCCTATTCCATATGTAGTGCTCCCTATTCTCTATGTAGTGCACCCTATTCTCTATGTCGTGTACCCTATTCCGTATGTAGCGCTCCCTATTCTCTATGTAGTGTACCCTATTCCATATGTAGTCCACCCTATTCTCTATGTAGTGTTCCCTATTCTCTATGTAGTGTTCCCTATTCCCTATCTAGTTTACCCTATTCCATATGTAGTCCACTCTATTCTCTATGTGGTGTCCCCTATTCTCTATGTAGTGTTCCCTATTCCCTATGTAGTTTACCCTATTCCATATGTAGTCCACCCTATTCTCTATGTAGTGTTCCCTATTCTCTATGTAGTGTTCTCTATTACCCTATTTAGTGTACCCTATTCCATGTGTAGTTTACCCTATTCCCTATTTAGTGTACCCTATTCCATATGTAGTGCACCCTATTCCCTATGTAGTGTACCCTATTCCATATGTAGCGCTCCATATTCCCTATGTAGTGTACCCTATTCCATATGTAGTGCACCCTATTCCCTATGTAGTGTACCCTATTCCCTATGTAGTGCACCCTATTCCCTATGTAGTGGACCCTATTCAATATGTAGTGCACCCTATTCCATATGTAATGTACCCTATTCCATATGTAGTGCACCCTATTCCATATGTAGTGCTCCCTATT
>NC_138306.1:94610000-94635000 GCF_965601325.2 Salmo salar | reverse complement strand
TAGACACAGGGCTGGTTTAGACACAGGGCTTGTAAACATATGGCTGGTTTAGACACAGGGCTTGTAAACATATGGCTGGTTTAGACACAGGGCTGGTTTAGACACAGGGCTTGTTTAGACACAGGGCTGGTTTATACACAGGGCTGGTTTAGACACAGGGCTTGTTTAGACACAGGGCTGGTTTAGACACAGGGCTTGTAAACACAGGGCTGGTTTAGACACAGGGCTGGTTTAGACACAGGGCTTGTAAACACAGGGCTGGTTTAGACACAGGGCTGGTTTAGACACAGGGCTGGTTTAGACACAGGGCTGGTTTAGACACAGGGCTTGTAAACACAGGGCTGGTTTAGACACAGGGCTTGTAAACACAGGGCTGGTTTAGACACAGGGCTGGTTTAGACACAGGGCTGGTTTAGACACAGGGCTGGTTTAGACACAGTGCTGGTTTAGACACAGGGCTTGTAAACACAGGGCTGGTTTAGACACAGTGCTGGTTTAGACACAGGGCTGGTTTAGACACAGGGCTGGTTTAGACACAGGGCTGGTTTAGACACAGTGCTGGTTTAGACACAGGGCTTGTAAACACAGGGCTGGTTTAGACACAGTGCTGGTTTAGACACAGGGCTGGTTTAGACACAGGGCTTGTAAACACAGGGCTGGTTTAGACACAGGGCTGGTTTAGACACAGGGCTGGTTTAGACACAGGGCTTGTAAACACAGGGCTGGTTTAGACACAGGGCTGGTTTAGACACAGGGCTGGTTTAGACACAGGGCTTGTTTAGACACAGGGCTTGTTTAGACACAGGGCTGGTTTAGACACAGGGCTGGTTTAGACACAGGGCTGGTTTAGACACAGGGCTGGTTTAGACACAGGGCTTGTTTAGACACAGGGCTGGTTTAGACACAGGGCTTGTAAACATATGGCTGGTTTAGACACAGGGCTGGTTTAGACACAGGGCTTGTTTAGACACAGGGCTGGTTTATACACAGGGCTGGTTTAGACACAGGGCTTGTTTAGACACAGGGCTGGTTTAGACACAGGGCTGGTTTAGACACAGGGCTGGTTTAGACACAGGGCTGGTTTAGACACAGGGCTTGTAAACACAGGGCTGGTTTAGACACAGGGCTGGTTTAGACACAGGGCTTGTAAACACAGGGCTGGTTTAGACACAGGGCTGGTTTAGACACAGGGCTGGTTTAGACACAGGGCTGGTTTAGACACAGGGCTTGTAAACACAGGGCTGGTTTAGACACAGGGCTTGTAAACACAGGGCTGGTTTAGACACAGGGCTGGTTTAGACACAGGGCTGGTTTAGACACAGGGCTGGTTTAGACACAGTGCTGGTTTAGACACAGGGCTTGTAAACACAGGGCTGGTTTAGACACAGTGCTGGTTTAGACACAGGGCTGGTTTAGACACAGGGCTGGTTTAGACACAGGGCTGGTTTAGACACAGTGCTGGTTTAGACACAGGGCTTGTAAACACAGGGCTGGTTTAGACACAGTGCTGGTTTAGACACAGGGCTGGTTTAGACACAGGGCTTGTAAACACAGGGCTGGTTTAGACACAGGGCTGGTTTAGACACAGGGCTGGTTTAGACACAGGGCTTGTAAACACAGGGCTGGTTTAGACACAGGGCTGGTTTAGACACAGGGCTGGTTTAGACACAGGGCTTGTTTAGACACAGGGCTTGTTTAGACACAGGGCTGGTTTAGACACAGGGCTGGTTTAGACACAGGGCTGGTTTAGACACAGGGCTGGTTTAGACACAGGGCTTGTTTAGACACAGGGCTGGTTTAGACACAGGGCTTGTAAACATATGGCTGGTTTAGACACAGGGCTGGTTTAGACACAGGGCTTGTTTAGACACAGGGCTGGTTTATACACAGGGCTGGTTTAGACACAGGGCTTGTTTAGACACAGGGCTGGTTTAGACACAGGGCTTGTTTAGACACAGGGCTGGTTTATACACAGGGCTGGTTTAGACACAGGGCTTGTTTAGACACAGGGCTTGTTTAGACACAGGGCTGGTTTAGACACAGGGCTTGTTTAGACACAGGGCTGGTTTAGACACAGGGCTTGTTTAGACACAGGGCTGGTTTAGACACAGGGCTGGTTTAGACACAGGGCTTGTTTAGACACAGGGCTTGTTTAGACACAGGGCTGGTTTAGACACAGGGCTTGTTTAGACACAGGGCTGGTTTAGACACAGGGCTGGTTTAGACACAGGGCTTGTTTAGACACAGGGCTGGTTTAGACACAGGGCTGGTTTAGACACAGGGCTTGTTTAGACACAGGGCTGGTTTAGACAAAGGGGTTGTTTAGACACAGGGCTGGTTTAGACACAGGGCTGGTTTATACACAGGGCTGGTTTAGACACAGGGCTTGTTTAGACACAGGGCTTGTTTAGACACAGGGCTGGTTTAGACTGAACTAATTTAAAAAAAAAAGACAAACATGTAGTTTGTTTTTCAGAAATTACATTTTGACATAATAATACAGTTATTGTACATAAATTAAACGTTTCTGTATTCTATTAGGAAACACAATCTGACTTTATTAGGCCGTCATTGTAAATTAGAACATGTTCTTAACTGACTTGCCAAGTTTAAATAAAGGTTAAATAAATTAAATATAAATACTTAAATATGGTTCTGTCACATCCTGACCACAGTAAGAGGTTATTTTCTATGGTAGAGTAGGTCAGGGCGTGACAGGGGGTGTTTTGTGTTTCTCTATGTTTTGTATTTCTATGTTTAAGTTCTAGTTTTTCTATTTCTATGTTGGTGTTGTTTGGGATGATCTCCAATTGGAGGCAGCTGGTCCTCGTTACCTCTGATTGGAGATCATATTTAAGTAGGGTTTTTTTTCATCCTGTTTTTGTGGGTGATTATATTTTGACTAGTGTTTGTTTCTCTCTGCGTCACGGTTTGTTGTTTTTGTAAATTCAGTTATTTATGTTTTGCAAAGTTTCACGGATTTAATAAAATGTGGAACTACAACCACGCTGCACTTTGGTCCGATCATTTCGACAGTCATGACAGGTTCAGTTGTCCTACAGACCTTCCAACAGCACCAGAAGGTTATTGACATCAAGGGAGCAGGAAGGGAGGATCTGAGTCTGTCTGGAGATAGAAAAACTAATTAAACTCACCAAGACATGTTGTTTACAAGAACCTATCAAAGGCAAGTGGACAAGGTGGAGGGCTGAGGAACACATATATATATATACACACACACACACACACACACACACACACACACACACACACACACACACACACACACACACACACACACACACACACACACACACATACGCTCACACACACACACAGAAATAGGCTGAAGAGATTCTGTAGCCTCCAATACCCTACTCAATAAATTGGATGCAGTCTATCACAGTGCCATCCGTTTTGTCACCAAAGCCCCATATACTACCCACCACTGCAACCTGTACGCTCTCGTTGGCTGGCCTTCGCTTCATACTCGTCGCCAAACCCATTGGCTCCAGGTCATCTACAAGACCCTGCTAGGTAAAGTCCCCCCTTATCTCCACTCACTGGTCACCATAGCAGCACCCACCTGTAGCACGTGCTCCAGCAGGTATATCTCTCTGGTCACCCCTAAAGCCAACTCCTCCTTTGGCCGTCTCTCCTTCCAGTTCTCTGCTGCCAATGACTGGAACGAACTACAAAAATCTCTGAAGCTGGAGACTCATATCTCCCTCATTAGCTTTAAGCACCAGCTATCAGAGCAGCTCCCAGATCACTGCACCTGTACATAGCCCATCTATAATTTAGCCCAAACTGCTACCTCTTCCCCTACTGTATTTATTTATTTTGCTCCTTTGCACCCCATTATTTCTATTTCTACTTTGCACTTTCTTCCACTACAAATCTACCATTCCAGTGTTTTACTTGCTATATTGTATTTACTTACCACCATGGCCTTTTTTTGCCTTTACCTCCCTTATCTCACCTCATTTGCTCACATTGTATATAGACTTATTTTTCTACTGCATCATTGATTGTATGTTGTTTTACTCCATGTGTAACTCTGTGTTGTTGTATGTTGTCGAACTGCTTTGCTTTATCTTGGCCAGGTCGCAATTGTAAATGAGAACTTGTTCTCAACTTGCCTACCTGGTTAAATAAAGGTGAAATAAATAAATAAAACATGTAATCAATATGACATCATTATGTGTCATCATTATGTGTCATCATTATATGACATCATTGTGTCATAATTATATGTCATCATTATATGACATCATTATGTGTCATCATTGTGTCATCATTATGTGTCATTATTATATGTCATCATTATGTGTCATCATTATATGTCATCATTATGTGTCATCATTATATGACATCATTATGTGTCATCATCATTATATGTCATCAATGTCATCATTATTTCATCATTATTTGTCTCTCAAACACGTAGATCCACTGAATGCAGCTTTTCCTGTCATTTAATCCTCCCGTGTATGATCGTTTTTGCCTGCCTCACTAACGACACCTTTTGCCTATTCCCTGCCTGTACTTTAACCTGTCGGATTTCCTGTTATCAACCTATTGCCTGATCTCCCAGACGTTGTTACTAGCCATTTCCCTGCCTGTACTGTTGCCTTTTTGGAGTCCCTGTGTATGACCTTCTGCCTGCCCCTGGACCCTGCTGCCTGTCCCTGGACCCAGCTACCTGCCTCCTCATGTGTATGACCTTCTGCCTGTCCCTGGACCCTGCTACTTGTCCCTGGACCCAGCCACCTGTCCCTGGACCCCTCTACCTGTCCCTGGACCCAGCTACCTGCTTCCTCCTTTGTATGACCTTCTGCCTGCCCCTGGACCCAGCTACCTGTCCCTGGACCCAGCTACCTGCCTCCTCCTGTGTATGACCTGCTACCTGTCCCTGGACCCAGCTACCTGTCCCTGGACCCAGCTACCTGTCCCTGGACCCTGGACCCAGCTAACTGTCCCTGGACCCAGCTACCTGCCCCTGGACCCTGCTGCCTGTCCCTGGACCCAGCTACCTGCCTCCTCCTGTCTATGACCTTCTGCCTGTCCCTGGACCCAGCTACCTGTCCCTGGACCCTGCTACCTGTCCCTGGACCCAGCTACCTGTCCCTGGACCCTTCTACCTGCCTCCTCCTGTGGTCCTTTACTAATAAACACCTGCTGCACCCTGCACTTGAAACCAGCTCTCTGTCTCCCATTGTGTTCATTACAGGGAGAGCTCGGCAATAGGCACAGATATGTCAGTCTTGATAGACTCCTCATCTTAAGCAGTAAATTACAGCCCCAAATGGATAAATCCCTTCATTTTTATTTAAATAGGCAAGTCAGTTAAGAACAAATTCTTATTTTCAATGACGGCCTAGGAACAGTGGGTTAACTGCCTTGTTCCAGGGGCAGAACGACAGATTTTGTACCTTGTCAGCTTGCGGATTTGAACTTGCGACCTTTCGGTTACTAGCCCAACGCTCTAACCACTAGGCTACCCTGCCGCCCAGAAATAGCCAACTAGACAGAACAGTTGTACTCTTCTGTAAATTATTTATCTATTTTTGGACCTTTTTCCCCCCTCAACTTTAAATGCGTCGTAATTACAACACCTAAATCTTGCGACTTCCTCTTTATCTGGTATATTATATTATACACAGGAGTCAGAAGGTGATCGTGAATAACCATAACTCTCCCAGAAGCCTTTGGGAGAGGGAGGAAAAGAGAGAGATGGTTTAGTACTATTGGAATCTGTGCTGTGTTGTCCGAGGACCAGAGTGGTGAGTGGCTAGTTGACTGATAGCTAACGGACTTCCCATGACATCTGCTGGTTGGATGACCGTTTTCCATCAGGATAGCACTGAGCTTCCTATAGACTTGATATCGGGCTGTTTCCCCACCCAGACAACAGACGTTTCCCCGCCAATGTGTTTGCACACAGCGCACACTAGACAGGGGTAAGGGGGTGTTAATTTACCTGTAGGGTACTGCTTCGGTGTGTGTGTGTGTGTGTGTGTGTGTGTGTGGCTTGTGTGTGTGTGTGTCTTGTGTGTGTGTGTGTGTGTGTGTTGTGTGTGTGTGTGTGCCTTGTGTGTGTGTCTTGTGTGCGTGTGTGTCTTGTGTGCGTGTGTGTCTTGTGTGTGTGTGTGTGTGTGTCTTGTGTGCGTGTGTGTCTTGTGCGAGTGTGTCTTGTGTGTGTGTGTGTGTGTGTGTGTGTGTTGTGTGTGTGTGTGCCTTGTGTGTGTGTCTTGTGTGTGTGTGTGTCTTGTGTGTGTGTGTGTGTGTGTGTGTGTGTGTGTGTGTGTGTGTGTGTGTGTGTGTGTGTGTGTGTGTGTGTGTGTTGTCAGTGTTGAGTGTGTGTGTCTTGATCTCAGTTGGCACCATGCTATTGGGTTTATAGTAGCATATATGTGACATGGGGGGGTAGAAGTGGATCGGTCCAGACAGAGGCTGTTGTGGAGGCAGAGTACATATTATTAGTACAATCACAGGCCTGGCAGTCAGGCTGACACCCTGCGTTCCTCTGGCTCTGCTCTTTCATCCTGTCCTGGATTGAGGGTGGATACAGGGGCTGAATCTTACTCTGTACGTGTCCCAAACGGAACACTATGCCCTACGTACTGTAGTATGGGGCCCTGGTCAAAAGCAGTGCGCTCTAAAAGGGAATAGGGTGTATTTGGGACGCAGGATGACACTCCTATAGTGAGGATTAAGATGGACTGTTGAATCTGGAGCTAAAACACACCTCTAAAACACAACTGAAAATGTATTTATAAAGCCCTTCTTACATCAGCTGATATCTCAAAGTGCTGTACAGAAACCCAGCCTAAAACCCCAAACAGCAAGCAATGCAGGTGTAGAAGCACGGTGGCTAGGAAAAACTCCCTAGAAAAGGCCAGAACCTAGGAAGAAACCTAGAGAGGAACCAGGCTATGGGGGTGGCCAGTCCTCTTCTGGCTGTGCTGGATGGAGATTATAACAGCACATGGCCAAGATGTTCAAATGTTCATAGATGACCAGCAGGGTCAAATAATAATAATCACAGTGGTTGTCGAGGGTGCAACAGGTCAGCACCTCAGGAGTAAATGTCAGTTGGCTTTTCATAGCCGATCATTCAGAGTATCTCTACTGCTCCTGCTGTCTGTAGAGAGTTGAAAACAACAGGTCTGGGACAGGTAGCACGTCCGGTGAACAGGTCAGGATTCCATAGCCACAGGCAGAACAGTTGAAACTCGAGCAGCAGCATGACCAGGTGGACTGGGGACAGCAAGGAGTCATCAGGCCAGGTAGTCCTGAGGCATGGTCCTAGGGCTCAGGTCCTCCGAGAGAGAGAAATAAAAAAAGAAAGAAAGAGAGAAAGAAAGAAAGAGAGAAAGAGAGAGAATTAGAGAGAGCATACTTAAATTCACACAGGACTCCGGATAAGACAGGAGAAATACTCCAGATATAACAGACTGACCCTAGCCCCCCAACACATGAACTACTTCAGCTTAAATACTGGAGGTTGAGACAGGAGGGGTCGGGAGACACTGTGGCCCCATCCGATGATACCCCCTGACAGGGCCAAACAGGCAGGATATAACCCCACCCACTCTGCCAAAGCACAGCCCCCACACCACTGGAGGGATATCTCCAACCACCAACATACCATCCCAGGACAAGCCCGAGTATAGCCCACAAAGATCTCCGCCATGGCACAACCCAAGGGGGGGCGCCAACCCAGACAGGAAGATCACGTCAGTGACTCAACCCACTCAAGTGACGCACCCCTCCTAGGGACGGCATGGAAGAGCACCAGTAAGCCAGTGACTCTGTAATTAGGTTAGAGGCAGAGAATCCCAGTGGAGAGAGGGGAACCGGCCAGGCAGAGACAGCAAGGGCGGTTCGTTGCTCCAGCCTTTCCGTTCTCCTTCACACTCCTGGGCCAGACTACACTCAATCATAGGACCTACTGAAGAGATGAGTCTTCAATAAAGACTTAAAGGTCGAGACAGAGTCTGTGTCTCTCACATAGCTAGGCAGACCATTCCATAAAAATGGAGCTCTATAGGAGAAAGCCCTGCCTCCAGCTGTTTGCTTATGAATTCTAGGGACAGTTAGGAGGCCTGCGTCTTGTGACCGTAGCGTACGTGTAGGTATGTACGGCAGGACCAAACCGGAAAGATAGGTAGGAGCAAGCACATGTAATGCTTTGTAGGTTAGCAGTAAATCCTTGAAATCAGCCCTTGCCCACAGGAAGCCAGTGTAGAGAGGCTAGCACTGGAGTAATATGATCACATTTTTTGGTTCTAGTCAGGATTCTAGCAGCCGTATTTAGCACTAACTGAAGTTTATTTAGTGCTTTATCCGGGTAGCCGGAAAGTAGAGCATTGTAGTAGTCTAACCTAGAAGTGACAAATGCATGGATACATTTTTCTGCATCATTTTTGGACAGAAAGTTTCTGATTTTTAAAATGTTAAGTAGACGGTAAAAAGCTGTCCTTGAAACAGTCTTGATATGTTCATCAAAAGAGAGATCAGGGTCCAGAGTAACGCCGAGGTCCTTCACAGTTTTATTTCAGATGACTGTACAACCAATAAGATTAATTGTCAGATTCAACAGAAGATCTCTTTGTTTCTTGGGACCTAGAACAAGCATCTCTGTTTTGTCCGAGTTCAAAAGTAAAACATTTGCAGCCATCCACTTCTTTACGTCTGAAACACAGGCTTCCAGAAAGGGCAAATTTGGGGCTTCACCGTGTTTCATTGAAATGTTCAGCTGTGTGTCGTCCGCGTAGCAGTGAAAGTTAACATTATATTTCCTAATGACATCACCAAGAGGTAAAATATATAGTGAATAGTGGTCCTAAAATGGAACCTTGAGGAACACCGAAATTTACAAATGATTTGTCAGAGGACAAAACATCCACAGAGACAAACTGATATCTTTCCGACAGATAAGATCTAAACCAGGCCAGAACTTGTCCGTGTAGAAAACAACTCAAATGGAACAGCTGCAACACACACTGGAGGTGTGATGCCCATGAACCAGCAGGTCTTGACAGAGATCATTGCTGTGCAGTCAACATTTTTCATGTTGCGGTTGAGAGCCTTTGGGATGAAAATAGTTTTGTTGTCCTGCAGATTTGGAATTGGTTGTCTTTCTGGTTTGTATCAGGTTTCAGGTATGACTCAGTTGCAGACAGTGTCAAAGGCAGGCAGGGGTCAGTAATCCAGAGAGGGTACACAGGGTCCTGAACGGCAGGCAGTCTCAGGGTCAGGGCAGGCAGAACGGGCCAAACCACAAAGGACTAGAAAACAGGACAGGAGCAGGGGAACAAACGCTGGTAGGTTTTACGAACAAAAGAACTGGAGACAGAGAACACAGGTATAAATACACAGGGGATAATGGGGAAGATGGACGACACCTGGAGAGGGGTGGTGACAAGCACAAGGACAGGTGAAACAGATCAGGGTGTGACAGGTCGGTTTGCATTAGTCAGAAACTGTCAGGACGAGTTAAATTGAGTGAGGACACTTTTTCTTTGTCTCAAGAGCATGACCTTATTTCTACTCTACCACACCTCTACTATACCACACCTCTACCACACCTCTACTATAAAACACCTCTACTCTACCACACCTCTACCACACCTCTACTATACCACACCTCTACTATACCACACCTCTACTATACCACACCTCTACCACACCTCTACTATATCAAACCTCTACTATACCACACCTCTACTATACCACACCTCTACTATACCACACCTCTACTATACCACACCTCTACTATACCTCTACTATACCACACCTCTACTCTACCACACCTCTACTATACCACACCTCTACAACACCTCTACTATACCACACCTCTACTATACCACACCTCTACTATACCACACCTCTACTATACCAAACCTCTACTATACCACACCTCTACTATACCACACCTCTACAATACCACACCTCTACTCTACCACACCTCTACTATACCACAACTCTACTATACCACACCTCTACAATACCACACCTCTGCTCTACCACACCTCTACTATACCACAACTCTACTATACCACACCTCTACTATACCACACCTCTACTCTACCACACCTCTACTATACCACACCTCTACTATACCACACCTCTACAACAACTCTACTATACCACACCTCTACTATACCACACCTCTACAACAACTCTACTCTACCACACCTCTACCACACCTCTACTATACCACACCTCTACTATACCACACCTCTACTATACCTCATATCTACTATACCACAGCTATACTATACCACACCTCTACTCTACCACACCTCTACTCTACCACACCTCTACTATACCACACCTCTACTATACCACACCTCTACTATACCACACCTCTACCACACCTCTACTCTACCACACCTCTACCACACCTCTACCACACCTCTACTATACCACACCTATACTATACCACACCTCTACCACACCTCTACTCTACCACATCTCTACTATACCACACCTCTACCACACCTCTACTATACCACACCTCTACCACACCTCTACTATACTACACCTCTACCACACCTCTACTATACCACACCTCTACTATACCACACCTCTACCACACCTCTACCACACCTCTACTATACCACACCTCTACCACACCTCTACTATACTACACCTCTACCACACCTCTACTATACCACACCTCTACTATACCACACCTCTACCACACCTCTACCACACCTCTACTATACCACACCTCTACCACACCTCTACTATACCACACCTCTACCACACCTCTACTATACCACACCTCTACTATACCACACCTCTACCACACCACTACTCTACCACACCTCTACTATACCACACCTCTACTATACCACACCTCTACTATACCACACCTCTACCACACCTCTACTATACCACACCTCTGCTATACCACACCTCTACCACACCTCTACTAAACCACACCTCTACTATACCACACCTCTACTATACCACACCTCTACCACACCTCTACTATATCAAACCTCTACTATACCACACCTCTACTATACCACACCTCTACTATACCACACCTCTACTATACCACACCTCTACTATACCTCTACTATACCACACCTCTACTCTACCACACCTCTACTATACCACACCTCTACAACACCTCTACTATACCACACCTCTACTATACCACACCTCTACTATACCACACCTCTACAACACCTCTACTATACCACACCTCTACTATACCACACCTCTACTATACCACACCTCTACTATACCAAACCTCTACTATACCACACCTCTACTATACCACACCTCTACAATACCACACCTCTACTCTACCACACCTCTACTATACCACAACTCTACTATACCACACCTCTACTATACCACACCTCTACTCTACCACACCTCTACTATACCACATCTCTACTATACCACACCTCTACAACAACTCTACTATACCACACCTCTACTATACCACACCTCTACAACAACTCTACTCTACCACACCTCTACCACACCTCTACTATACCACACCTCTACTATACCACACCTCTACTATACCTCATATCTACTATACCACAGCTATACTATACCACACCTCTACTCTACCACACCTCTACTCTACCACACCTCTACTATACCACACCTCTACTATACCACACCTCTACCACACCTCTACTCTACCACACCTCTACCACACCTCTACTATACCACACCTCTACTATACCACACCTATACTATACCACACCTCTACCACACCTCTACTCTACCACATCTCTACTATACCACACCTCTACCACACCTCTACTATACCACACCTCTACCACACCTCTACTATACTACACCTCTACCACACCTCTACTATACCACACCTCTACTATACCACACCTCTACCACACCTCTACCACACCTCTACTATACCACACCTCTACCACACCTCTACTATACTACACCTCTACCACACCTCTACTATACCACACCTCTACTATACCACACCTCTACCACACCTCTACCACACCTCTACTATACCACACCTCTACCACACCTCTACTATACCACACCTCTACCACACCTCTACTATACCACACCTCTACTATACCACACCTCTACCACACCACTACTCTACCACACCTCTACTATACCACACCTCTACTATACCACACCTCTACTATACCACACCTCTACCACACCTCTACTATACCACACCTCTGCTATACCACACCTCTACCACACCTCTACTATACCACACCTCTACTATACCACACCTCTACCACACCTCTACAATACCACACCTCTACCACACCTCTACAATACCACACCTCTACCACACCTCTACTATACCACACCTCTACCACACCTCTACTTTACCACACCTCTACTCTACCACACCTCTACTATACCACACCTCTACTCTACCACACCTCTACTATACCACACCTCTACTATACCACACCTCTACCACACCTCTACTATACCACACCTCTACTATACCACACCTCTACTATACCACACCTCTACTCTACCACACCTCTACTATACCACACCTCTACTATACCACACCTCTACTATACCACACCTCTACCACACCTCTACTCTACCACACCTCTACCACACCTCTACTATACCACACCTCTACTATACCACACCTCTACTCTACCACACCTCTACTCTACCACACCTCTACTATACCACACCTCTACTATACCACACCTCTACTATACCACACCTCTACCACACCTCTACTCTACCACACCTCTACTATACCACACCTCTACCACACCTCTACTATACCACGCCTCTACCACACCTCTACTATACCACACCTCTACCACACCTCTACCACACCTCTACCACACCTCTACTATACCACACCTCTACCACACCTCTACTATACCACACCTCTACCACACCTCTACTATACCACACCTCTACCACACCTCTACTATACCACACCTCTACTATACCACACCTCTACCACACCTCTACTATACCACACCTCTACCACACCACTACTCTACCACACCTCTACCACACCTCTACTATACCACACCTCTACTATACCACACCTCTACTATACCACACCTCTACTCTACCACACCTCTACTATACCACACCTCTACCACACCTCTACTATACCACACCTCTACTATACCATTTACATTTACATTTAAGTCATTTAGCAGACGCTCTTATCCAGAGCGACTTACAAATTGGTGCATTCACCTTATAATATCCAGTGGAACAACCACTTTACAATAGTGCATCTAAATCTTTTAAGGGGGGGGGGGTTAGAAGGATTACTTTATCCTATCCTAGGTATTCCTTAAAGAGGTGGGGTTTCAGGTGTCTCCGGAAGGTGGTGATTGACTCCGCTGTCCTGGCGTCGTGAGGGAGCTTGTTCCACCATTGGGGTGCCAGAGCAGCGAACAGTTTTGACTGGGCTGATCGGGAACTGTGCTTCCTCAGAGGTAGGGAGGCGAGCAGGCCAGAGGTGGATGAACGCAGTGCCCTTGTTTGAGTGTAGGGCCTGATCAGAGCCTGAAGGTACGGAGGTGCCGTTCCCCTCACAGCTCCGTAGGCAAGCACCATGGTCTTGTAGCGGATGCGAGCTTCGACTGGAAGCCAGTGGAGAGAGCGGAGGAGCGGGGTGACGTGAGAGAACTTGGGAAGGTTGAACACCAGACGGGCTGCGGCGTTCTGGATGAGTTGGAGGGGTTTAATGGCACAGGCAGGGAGCCCAGCCAACAACGAGTTGCAGTAATCCAGACGGGAGATGACAAGTGCCTGGATTAGGACCTGCGCCGCTTCCTGTGTGAGGCAGGGTCGTACTCTGCGAATGTTGTAGAGCATGAACCTACAGGATCGGGTCACCGCCTTGATGTTAGTGGAGAACGACAGGGTGTTGTCCAGGGTCACGCCGAGGCTCTTAGCACTCTGGGAGGAACCACAAGGGAGTTGTCAACCGTAATGGCGAGATCATGGAACGGGCAGTCCTTCCCCGGGAGGAAGAGCAGCTCCGTCTTGCCGAGGTTCAGCTTGAGGTGGTGATCCGTCATCCACACTGATATGTCTGCCAGACATGCAGAGATGCGATTCGCCACCTGGTTGTCAGAAGGGGGAAAGGAGAAGATTAATTGTGTGTCATCTGCATAGCAATGATATGAGAGACCATGTGAGGATATGACAGAGCCAAGTGACTTGGTGTATAGCGGGAATAGGAGTGGGCCTAGAACAGAGCCCTGGGGGACACCAGTGGTGAGAGCACGTGGTGCGGAGACAGATTCTCGCCACGCCACCTGGTAGGAGCGACCTGTCAGGTAGGACGCAATCCAAGTGTGGGCCGCGCCGGAGATGCCCAACTCGGAGAGGGTGGAGAGGAGGATCTGATGGTTCACGGTATCAAAGGCAGCAGATAGGTCTAGAAGGATGAGAGCAGAGGAGAGAGAGTTAGCTTTAGCAGTGCGGAGAGCCTCCGTGACACAGAGAAGAGCAGTCTCAGTTGAATGCCCAGTCTTGAAACCTGACTGATTAGGATCAAGAAGGTCATTCTGAGAGAGATAGCAAGAGAGCTGGCCAAGGACGGCACGTTCAAGAGTTTTGGAGAGAAAGGAAAGAAGGGATACTGGTCTGTAGTTGTCGACATCGGAGGGATCGAGTGTAGGTTTTTTCAGAAGGGGTGCAACTCTAGCTCTCTTGAAGACGGAAGGGACGTAGCCAGCGGTCAAGGATGAGTTGATGAGCGAGGTGAGGTAGGGGAGAAGGTCTCCGGAAATGGTCTGGAGAAGAGAGGAGGGGATAGGGTCAAGTGGGCAGGTTGTTGGGCGGCCGGCCGTCACAAGACGCGAGATTTCATCTGGAGAGAGAGGGGAGAAAGAGGTCAAAGCACAGGGTAGGGCAGTGTGAGCAGGACCAGCGGTGTCGTTTGACTTAGCAAACGAGGATCGGATGTCGTCAACCTTCCTTTCAAAATGGTTGACGAAGTCATCCGCAGAGAGGGAGGAGGGGGGGGGAGGGGGAGGAGGATTCAGGAGGGAGGAGAAGGTAGCAAAGAGCTTCCTAGGGTTAGAGGCAGATGCTTGGAGTTTAGAGTGGTAGAAAGTGGCTTTAGCAGCAGAGACAGAAGAGGAAAATGTAGAGAGGAGGGAGTGAAAGGATGCCAGGTCCGCAGGGAGGCGAGTTTTTCCTCCATTTCCGCTCGGCTGCCCGCTCGGCTACCACACCTCTACTATACCACACCTCAACTATACCACACCTCTACTATACCACACCTCTACTCTACCACACCTCTACTATACCACACCTCTACTATACCACACCTCTACTATACCACACCTCTACCACACCTCTACTATACCACACCTCTACTATACCACACCTCTACTCTACCACACCTCTACTATACCACACCTCTACCACACCTCTACTATACCACACCTCTACTATACCACACCTCTACCACACCTCTACTATACCACACCTCTACTATACCACACCTCTACTATACCACACCTCTACCACACCTCTACTATACCACACCTCAACTATACCACACCTCTACTATACCACACCTCTACTCTACCACACCTCTACTATACCACACCTCTACTATACCACACCTCTACCACACCTCTACTATACCACACCTCTACAATACCCACCTCTACCACACCTCTACTCTACCACACCTCTACTATACCACACCTCTACCACACCTCTACTCTACCACACCTCTACTATACCACACCTCTACTCTACCACCCTCTACTATACCACACCTCTACTATACCACACCTCTACCAACCTCTACTACCACACCTCTATTACCACACCTCTACTATACCACACCTCTACCACACCTCTACTAACCACACCTCTACCACACCTCTACTTACCACACCTCTACAACACCTCTACCACACCTCTATTCACCTACCACACCTCTACTCACACCTACCACACCTCTACCACACCTCTACTATACCACACCTCTACTATACCACACCTCTACAACCTCACTTACCACACCTCTACTATACCACACCTCTACCACACCTCTACTCTACCACACCTCTACTATACCACACCTCTAACACACCTCTACTATACCACACCTCTACTTACCAACCTCTACCACACCTCTACTATACCACACCTCTACTCTACCACACCTTACTATACCACACCTCTACTACCACACCTCTACTATACCACACCTCTACTATACCACACCTCTACCCACCTCTACATACCACACCTCTACTATACCACACCTCTACTATACCACACCTCTACTATACCACACCTCTACCACACCTCTACTATACCACACCTCTACTATACCACACCTCAACTCTACCACACCTCTACTCTACCACACCTCTACTATACCACACCTCTACCACACCTCTACTATACCACACCTCTACCACACCTACTACCACACCTCTACTATACCACACCTCTACTATCCACACTCTCTACATATACCACACCTCTACTATACCACACCTCTACTATACCACACCTCTACTCACACTCTACCACACCTCTACTATACACACCTTACCACACCTCTACAATAACACCTCTACTCTACCACCCTACTACCACACCTCTACTATACCATACTCTACTATACCACACCTCTACTATACCACACCTCTACCACCTCTACTATACCACACCTCTACCACACCTCTACTATACCACACCTCTACCACACCTCTACTATACCACACCTCTACTCTACCACACCTCTACTATACCAAACCTCTACTCTACCACACCTCTACCACACCTCTACTATACCACACCTCTACTATACCTTTACTATACCACACCTCTACTCTACCACAGCTCTACTATACCACACCTCTACCACACTCTACCACACCTCTACTATACCACACCTCTACCACACCTCTACTATACCACACCTCTACTCTACCACACCTCTACCACACCTCTACTCTACCACACCTCTACTCAACCACACCTCTACTATACCACACCTCTACTCTACCACACCTCTACCACACCTCTACTATACCACACCTCTACTATACCACACCTCTACTATACCACACCTCTACTATACCACACCTCTACTATACCTAACCTCTACTATACCACACCTCTACTATACCACATCTCTACTATACCACACCTCTACCACACCTCTACTATACCTCACCTCTACTATACCACACCTCTACCACACCTCTACAATACCACACCTCTACTCTACCACACCTCTACTCTACCACACCTCTACTATACCACACCTCTACCACACCTTTACTATACCACACCTCTACTATACCACACCTCTACCACACCACTACTATACCACACCTCTACCACACCTCTACTATACCACACCTCTACTCTACCACACCTCTACTCTACCACACCACTACTCTACCACACCTCTACTCTACCACAGCTCTACTATACCACACCTCTACTATACCACACCTCTACCACACTCTACCACACCTCTACCACACCTCTACCACAACTCTAATTTACCACACCTCTACTCTACCACACCTCTACCACACCTCTACTATACCACACCTCTACTCTACCACACCTGTACCACACCTCTACTATACCACACCTCTACTATACCACACCTCTACTCTACCACACCTCTACCACACCTCTACTATACCACACCTCTACTATACCACACCTCTACTATACCACAGCTCTACTCTACCACACCTCTACCACACCTCTACTCTACCACACATCTACTCAACCACACCTCTACTATACCACACCTCTACTCTACCACACCTCTACCACACCTCTACTATACCACACCTCTACTATACCACACCTCTACTATACCACACCTCTACTATACCACACCTCTACTATACCACACCTCTACCACACCTTTACTATACCACACATCTACTATACCACACCTCTACCACACCTCTGATATACCACACCTCTACCACACCTCTACTATACCACACCTCTACCACACCTCTACTATACCACACCTCTACTATACCACACCTCTACCACACCTCTACAATACCACACCTCTACTCTACCACACCTCTACTCTACCACACCTCTACTATACCACACCTCTACCACACCTTTACTATACCACACCTCTACTATACCACACCTCTACCACACCACTACTATACCACACCTCTACCACACCTCTACTATACCACACCTCTACTCTACCACACCTCTACTCTACCACACCACTACTCTACCACACCTCTACTCTACCACAGCTCTACTATACCACACCTCTACTATACCACACCTCTACCACACTCTACCACACCTCTACCACACCTCTACCACAACTCTAATTTACCACACCTCTACTCTACCACACCTCTACCACACCTCTACTATACCACACCTCTACTCTACCACACCTGTACCACACCTCTACTATACCACACCTCTACTATACCACACCTCTACTCTACCACACCTCTACCACACCTCTACTATACCACACCTCTACTATACCACACCTCTACTATACCACAGCTCTACTCTACCACACCTCTACCACACCTCTACTCTACCACACATCTACTCAACCACACCTCTACTATACCACACCTCTACTCTACCACACCTCTACCACACCTCTACTATACCACACCTCTACTATACCACACCTCTACTATACCACACCTCTACTATACCACACCTCTACTATACCACACCTCTACCACACCTTTACTATACCACACATCTACTATACCACACCTCTACCACACCTCTGATATACCACACCTCTACCACACCTCTACTATACCACACCTCTACCACACCTCTACTATACCACACCTCTACTCTACCACACCTCTACCACACCTCTACTCTACCACACATCTACTCTACCACACCTCTACTATACCACACCTCTACTATACCACACCTCTACTATACCACACCTCTACTCTACCACACCTCTACTATACCACACCTCTACTCTACCACACCTCTACTATACCACACCTCTACCACACCTCTACTATACCACACCTCTACCACACCTCTACTCTACCACACCTCTACTATACCACACCTCTACCACACCTCTACTATACCACACATCTACTCTACCACACCTCTACCACACCTCTACTATACCACACCTCTACCACACCTCTACTCTACCACACCTCTACTATACCACACCTCTACTATACCACACCTCTACTATACCACATCTCTACCACACCTCTACTATTCCACACCTCTACTATACCACACCTCTACCACACCTCTACTATACCACACCTCTACCACACTTCTACCACACCTCTACTCTACCACATCTCTACCACACCTCTACTATACCACACCTCTACTATACCACACCTCTACTCTACCACATCTCTACCACACCTCTACTATACCACATCTCTACCACATCTCTACCACACCTCTACTATACCACACCTCTACTCTACCACATCTCTACCACACCTCTACTATACCACACCTCTACTATACCACTCCTCTACCACACCTCTACTATACCACACCTCTACTATACCTCTACTATACCACACCTCTACTATACCACACCTCTACTCTACCACACCTCTACTATACCACACCTCTACTCTACCACACCTCTACTATACCACACCTCTACTCTACCACAGCTCTACTATACCACACCTCTACTATACCACACCTCTACTATACCACACCTCTACCACACCTTTACTATACCACACATCTACTATACCACACCTCTACCACACCTCTGATATACCACACCTCTACCACACCTCTACTATACCACACCTCTACCACACCTCTACTATACCACACCTCTACTCTACCACACCTCTACCACACCTCTACTCTACCACACATCTACTCTACCACACCTCTACTATACCACACCTCTACTATACCACACCTCTACTATACCACACCTCTACTCTACCACACCTCTACTATACCACACCTCTACTCTACCACACCTCTACTATACCACACCTCTACCACACCTCTACTATACCACACCTCTACCACACCTCTACTCTACCACACCTCTACTATACCACACCTCTACCACACCTCTACTATACCACACATCTACTCTACCACACCTCTACCACACCTCTACTATACCACACCTCTACCACACCTCTACTCTACCACACCTCTACTATACCACACCTCTACTATACCACACCTCTACTATACCACACCTCTACCACACCTCTACTATTCCACACCTCTACTATACCACACCTCTACCACACCTCTACTATACCACACCTCTACCACACTTCTACCACACCTCTACTCTACCACATCTCTACCACACCTCTACTATACCACACCTCTACTATACCACACCTCTACTCTACCACATCTCTACCACACCTCTACTATACCACATCTCTACCACATCTCTACCACACCTCTACTATACCACACCTCTACTCTACCACATCTCTACCACACCTCTACTATACCACACCTCTACTATACCACTCCTCTACCACACCTCTACTATACCACACCTCTACTATACCACTCCTCTACCACACCTCTACTATACCACAGCTCTACTATACCACTCCTCTACCACACCTCTACTATACCACACCTCTACTATACCACACCTCTACTCTACCACACCTCTACCACACCTCTACCACACCTCTACTATACCACACCTCTACTATACCACACCTCTACCACACATCTACTATACCACACCTCTACTATACCTAACCTCTACTATACCACACCTCTACTATACCACACCTCTACCACACCTCTACTATACCACACCTCTACCACACCTCTACTATACCACACCTCTACTCTACCACACCTCTACTCTACCACACCACTACTCTACCACACCTCTACTCTACCACACCTCTACTATACCACACCTCTACTATACCACACCTCTACCACACTCTACCACACCTCTACTATACCAGACCTCTACTCTACGACACCTCTACCACAACTCTACTATACCACACCTCTACTATACCACACCTCTACTATACCACACCTCTACTCTACCACACCTCTACCACACCTCTACTATACTACACCTCTACTATACCACACCTCTACTATACCACACCTCTACTATACCACACCTCTACCACACCTCTACTATACCACACCTCTACTATACCACACCTCTACTCTACCACACCTCTACTATACCACACCTCTACCACACCTCTACTATACCACACCTCTACTATACCACACCTCTACTCTACCACACCTCTACTATACCACACCTCTACTATACCAAACCTCTACCACACCTCTACTCTACCACACCTCTACTCTACCACACCTCTACTATACCACACCTCTACCACACCTCTACTATACCACACCTCTACTATACCACACCTCTACTCTACCACACCTCTACTCTACCACACCTCTGCTATACCACACCTCTACTATACCACACCTCTACTATACCACACCTCTACTCTACCACACCTCTACTATACCACACCTCTACTATACCAAACCTCTACCACACCTCTACTCTACCACACCTCTACCCTACCACACCTCTACTATACCACACCTCTACTATACCACACCTCTACTCTACCACACCTCTACCACACCTCTACTATACCACTCCTCTACTATACCACACCTCTACTCTACCACACCTCTACTAAACCACACCTCTACTATACCACACCTCTACTATACCACACCTCTACTCTACCACACCACACCTCTACTCTACCACACCTCTACTATACCACACCTCTACCACACCTCTACTATACCACACCTCTACCACACCTCTACTCTACCACACCTCTACTATACCACACCTCTACCACACCTCTACTATACCACACATCTACTCTACCACACCTCTACCACACCTCTACTATACCACACCTCTACCACACCTCTACTCTACCACACCTCTACTATACCACACCTCTACCACACCTCTACTATTCCACACCTCTACTATACCACACCTCTACCACACCTCTACTATACCACACCTCTACCACACTTCTACCACACCTCTACTCTACCACATCTCTACCACACCTCTACTATACCACACCTCTACTATACCACACCTCTACTCTACCACATCTCTACCACACCTCTACTATACCACATCTCTACCACATCTCTACCACACCTCTACTATACCACACCTCTACTCTACCACATCTCTACCACACCTCTACTATACCACACCTCTACTATACCACTCCTCTACCACACCTCTACTATACCACACCTCTACTATACCACTCCTCTACCACACCTCTACTATACCACAGCTCTACTATACCACTCCTCTACCACACCTCTACTATACCACACCTCTACTATACCACACCTCTACTCTACCACACCTCTACCACACCTCTACCACACCTCTACTATACCACACCTCTACTATACCACACCTCTACCACACATCTACTATACCACACCTCTACTATACCTAACCTCTACTATACCACACCTCTACTATACCACACCTCTACCACACCTCTACTATACCACACCTCTACCACACCTCTACTATACCACACCTCTACTCTACCACACCTCTACTCTACCACACCACTACTCTACCACACCTCTACTCTACCACACCTCTACTATACCACACCTCTACTATACCACACCTCTACCACACTCTACCACACCTCTACTATACCAGACCTCTACTCTACGACACCTCTACCACAACTCTACTATACCACACCTCTACTATACCACACCTCTACTATACCACACCTCTACTCTACCACACCTCTACCACACCTCTACTATACTACACCTCTACTATACCACACCTCTACTATACCACACCTCTACTATACCACACCTCTACCACACCTCTACTATACCACACCTCTACTATACCACACCTCTACTCTACCACACCTCTACTATACCACACCTCTACCACACCTCTACTATACCACACCTCTACTATACCACACCTCTACTCTACCACACCTCTACTATACCACACCTCTACTATACCAAACCTCTACCACACCTCTACTCTACCACACCTCTACTCTACCACACCTCTACTATACCACACCTCTACCACACCTCTACTATACCACACCTCTACTATACCACACCTCTACTCTACCACACCTCTACTCTACCACACCTCTGCTATACCACACCTCTACTATACCACACCTCTACTATACCACACCTCTACTCTACCACACCTCTACTATACCACACCTCTACTATACCAAACCTCTACCACACCTCTACTCTACCACACCTCTACCCTACCACACCTCTACTATACCACACCTCTACTATACCACACCTCTACTCTACCACACCTCTACCACACCTCTACTATACCACTCCTCTACTATACCACACCTCTACTCTACCACACCTCTACTAAACCACACCTCTACTATACCACACCTCTACTATACCACACCTCTACTCTACCACACCACACCTCTACTCTACCACACCTCTACTATACCACACCTCTACTCTACCACACCTCTACCACACCTCTACTATACCACACCTCTACTATACCACACCTCTACTATACCACACCTCTACTCTACCACACCTCTACTCTACCACACCTCTACTATACCACACCTCTACCACACCTCTAATATACCACACCTCTACTATACCACACCTCTACTATACCACACCTCTACCACACCTCTACTATACCACACCTCTACTCTACCACACCTCTACTATACCACACCTCTACTATACCACACCTCTACTATACCACAACTTTACTATACCACACCTCTACTATACCACACCTCTACTATACCACACCTCTACTATACAACACCTCTACCACAACTCTACTATACCACACCTCTACTATACCACAGCTCTACTCTACCACACCTCTACTATACCACACCTCTACTATACCACACCTCTACCACACCTCTACTATACCACACCTCTACTATACAACACCTCTACCACCACTCTACTATACCACACCTCTACTATACCACACCTCTACTATACCACACCTCTACCACACCTCTACTATACCACACCTCTACTATACAACACCTCTACCACACCTCTACTATACCACACCTCTACGACACCTCTACTATAACACACCTCTACTCTACCACACCTCTACTATACCACACCTCTACCACACCTCTACTCTACCACACCTCTACTCTACCACACCTCTACTCTACCACACCTCTACCACACCTCTACTATACCACACCACTACTATACCGCACCTCTACTATACCACACCTCTACCACACCTCTACTCTACCACACCTCTACTATACCACACCTCTACCACACCTTTACTATACCACACCTCTAATTTACCACACCTCTACTATACCTCTACTATACCACACCACTACTATACCACACCTCTACTCTACCACACCTCTACTATACCACACCTCTACTCTACCACACCTCTACTATACCACACCTCTACTCTACCACAGCTCTACTATACCACACCTCTACTATACCACACCTCTACTATACCACACCTCTACCACACCTTTACTATACCACACATCTACTATACCACACCTCTACCACACCTCTACTATACCACACCTCTACCACACCTCTACTATACCACACCTCTACCACACCTCTACTCTACCACACATCTACTCTACCACACCTCTACTATACCACACCTCTACTATACCACACCTCTACTATACCACACCTCTACTCTACCACACCTCTACTATACCACACCTCTACTCTACCACACCTCTACTATACCACACCTCTACCACACCTCTACTATACCACACCTCTACCACACCTCTACTCTACCACACCTCTACTATACCACACCTCTACCACACCTCTACTATACCACACATCTACTCTACCACACCTCTACCACACCTCTACTATACCACACCTCTACCACACCTCTACTCTACCACACCTCTAC
>NC_138306.1:94582500-94587500 GCF_965601325.2 Salmo salar | reverse complement strand
GTTGTTTTGACTATAGTCCCTAGGTCCCTAGTTGTTTTGACTATAGTCCCTAGGTCCCTAGTTGTTTTGGCTATAGTCCCCAGGTCCCTAGTTGTTTTGACTATAGTCCCCAGGTCCCTAGTTGTTTTGACTATAGTCCCCAGGTCCCTAGTTGTTTTGACTATAGTCCCTAGGTCCCTAGTTGTTTTGACCAGAGTCCCTAGGTCCCTAGTTGTTTTGACTATAGTCCCCAGGTCCCTAGTTGTTTTGACCAGAGTCCCTAGTTGTTTTGACCAGAGTCCCTAGGGTCCATAGGTCCCTAGTTGTTTTGACTATAGTCCCCAGGTCCCTAGTTGTTTTGACTATAGCCCCTAGGTCCCCAGTTGTTTTGACTATAGTCCCTAGGTCCCTAGTTGTTTTGACTATAGTCCCTAGGTCCCTAGTTGTTTTGACTATAGTCCCTAGGGTCCCTAGGTCCCTAGTTGTTTTGACTATAGTCCCTAGGTCCCTAGTTGTTTTGACTATAGTCCCCAGGTCCCCAGTTGTTTTGACTATAGTCCCCAGGTCCCTAGTTGATTTGACTATAGCCCCTAGGTCACTAGTTGTTTTGACTATAGTCCCTAGGTCCCTAGTTGTTTTGACTATAGTCCCCAGGTCCCTAGTTGTTTTGACTATAGTCCCCTGGTCCCTAGTTGTTTTGACGATAGTCCCCAGGTCCCTAGTTGTTTTGACTATAGTCCCCAGGTCCCTAGTTGTTTTGACTATAGTCCCCAGGTCCCTAGTTGTTTTGACTATAGTCCCTAGGTCCCTAGTTGTTTTGATCAGAGTCCCTAGGTCCCTAGTTGTTTTAACTATAGTCCCTAGGTCCCTAGTTGTTTTGACTATAGTCCCTAGGTCCCTAGTTGTTTTGACTATAGTCCCTAGGGTCCATAGGTCCCTAGTTGTTTTGACTATAGTCCCTAGGGTCCCATAGGTCCCTAGTTGTTTTGACTATAGTCCCTGGGGTCCATAGGTCCCTAGTTGTTTTGACTATAGTCCCTAGGTCCCTAGTTGTTTTGACTATAGTCCCTAGGTCCCTAGTTGTTTTGGCTATAGTCCCCAGGTCCCTATTTGTTTTGACTATAGTCCCCAGGTCCCTAGTTGTTTTACTATAGTCCCCAGGTCCCTAGTTGTTTTGACCAGAGTCCCTAGGGTCCATAGGTCCCTAGTTGTTTTGACTATAGTCCCCAGGTCCCTAGTTGTTTTGACTATAGCCCCTAGGTCCCCAGTTGTTTTGACTATAGTCCCTAGGTCCCTAGTTGTTTTGACTATAGTCCCTAGGTCCCTAGTTGTTTTGACTATAGTCCCTATGGTCCCTAGGTCCCTAGTTGTTTTGACTATAGTCCCTAGGTCCCTAGTTGTTTTGACTATAGTCCCCAGGTCCCCAGTTGTTTTGACTATAGTCCCCAGGTCCCTAGTTGATTTGACTATAGCCCCTAGGTCCCTAGTTGTTTTGACTATAGTCCCTAGGTCCCTAGTTGTTTTGACTATAGTCCCCAGGTCCCTAGTTGTTTTGACTATAGTCCCCTGGTCCCTAGTTGTTTTGACGATAGTCCCCAGGTCCCTAGTTGTTTTGACTATAGTCCCCAGGTCCCTAGTTGTTTTGACTATAGTCCCCAGGTCCCTAGTTGTTTTGACTATAGTCCCTAGGTCCCTAGTTGTTTTGACCAGAGTCCCTAGGTCCCTAGTTGTTTTAACTATAGTCCCTAGGTCCCTAGTTGTTTTGACTATAGTCCCTAGGTCCCTAGTTGTTTTGACTATAGTCCCTAGGGTCCATAGGTCCCTAGTTGTTTTGACTATAGTCCCTAGGGTCCATAGGTCCCTAGTTGTTTTAACTATAGTCCCTAGGGTCCATAGGTCCCTAGTTGTTTTGACTATAGTCCCTAGGTCCCTAGTTGTTTTGACTATAGTCCCTAGGTCCCTAGTTGTTTTGGCTATAGTCCCCAGGTCCCTAGTTGTTTTGACTATAGTCCCCAGGTCCCTAGTTGTTTTGACTATAGTCCCCAGGTCCCTAGTTGTTTTGACTATAGTCCCTAGGTCCCTAGTTGTTTTGACCAGAGTCCCTAGGTCCCTAGTTGTTTTGACTATAGTCCCCAGGTCCCTAGTTGTTTTGACCAGAGTCCCTAGTTGTTTTGACCAGAGTCCCTAGGGTCCATAGGTCCCTAGTTGTTTTGACTATAGTCCCCAGGTCCCTAGTTGTTTTGACTATAGCCCCTAGGTCCCCAGTTGTTTTGACTATAGTCCCTAGGTCCCTAGTTGTTTTGACTATAGTCCCTAGGTCCCTAGTTGTTTTGACTATAGTCCCTAGGGTCCCTAGGTCCCTAGTTGTTTTGACTATAGTCCCTAGGTCCCTAGTTGTTTTGACTATAGTCCCCAGGTCCCCAGTTGTTTTGACTATAGTCCCCAGGTCCCTAGTTGATTTGACTATAGCCCCTAGGTCACTAGTTGTTTTGACTATAGTCCCTAGGTCCCTAGTTGTTTTGACTATAGTCCCCAGGTCCCTAGTTGTTTTGACTATAGTCCCCTGGTCCCTAGTTGTTTTGACGATAGTCCCCAGGTCCCTAGTTGTTTTGACTATAGTCCCCAGGTCCCTAGTTGTTTTGACTATAGTCCCCAGGTCCCTAGTTGTTTTGACTATAGTCCCTAGGTCCCTAGTTGTTTTGATCAGAGTCCCTAGGTCCCTAGTTGTTTTAACTATAGTCCCTAGGTCCCTAGTTGTTTTGACTATAGTCCCTAGGTCCCTAGTTGTTTTGACTATAGTCCCTAGGGTCCATAGGTCCCTAGTTGTTTTGACTATAGTCCCTAGGGTCCATAGGTCCCTAGTTGTTTTGACTATAGTCCCTGGGGTCCATAGGTCCCTAGTTGTTTTGACTATAGTCCCTAGGTCCCTAGTTGTTTTGACTATAGTCCCTAGGTCCCTAGTTGTTTTGGCTATAGTCCCCAGGTCCCTATTTGTTTTGACTATAGTCCCCAGGTCCCTAGTTGTTTTACTATAGTCCCCAGGTCCCTAGTTGTTTTGACTATAGTCCCCAGGTCCCTAGTTGTTTTGACTATAGTCCCTAGGTCCCTAGTTGTTTTGACTATAGTCCCTAGGTCCCTAGTTGTTTTGACTATAGTCCCCAGGTCCCTAGTTGTTTTGACTATAGTCCCTAGGTCCCTAGTTGTTTTGACTATAGTCCCTAGCTTCCTAGTTGTTTGGACTATAGTCCCCAGGTACCTAGTTGTTTTGACTATAGTCCCCAGGTCCCTAGTTGTTTCGACTATAGTCCCTAGGTCCCTAGTTGTTTTGACTATAGCCCCTAGGTCCCTAGTTGTTTTGACTATAGTCCCCAGGTCCCTAGTTGTTTTGACTATAGTCCCCAGGTCCCTAGTTGTTTTGACTATAGTCCCCAGGTCCCTAGTTGTTTTGACTATAGTCCCGAGGTCCCTAGTTGTTTTGACTATAGTCCCTAGGTCCCTAGTTGTTTTGACTATAGTCCCTAGGTCCCTAGTTGTTTTGACTATAGTCCCCAGGTCCCTAGTTGTTTTGACTATAGTCCCCAGGTCCCTAGTTGTTTTGACTATAGTCCCTAGGTCCCTAGTTGTTTTGACTATAGTCCCTAGGTCCCTAGTTGTTTTGACTATAGTCCCCAGGTCCCTAGTTGTTTTGACTACAGTCCCTATGTCCCTAGTTGTTTTGACTATAGTCCCCAGGTCCCTAGTTGTTTTGACTATAGTCCCCAGGTCCCTAGGTCCCTAGTTGTTTTGACTATAGTCCCTAGGTCCCTAGTTGTTTTGACTATAGTCCCTAGGTCCCTAGTTGTTTTGACTATAGTCCCCAGGTCCCTAGTTGTTTTGCCTATAGTCCCTAGGTCCCTAGTTGTTTTGCCTATAGTCCCCAGGTCCCTAGTTGTTTTGATTATAGTCCCCAGGTCCCTAGTTGTTTTGACTATAGTCCCGAGGTCCCTAGTTGTTTTGACTATAGTCCCCAGGTCCCTAGTTGTTTTGACTATAGTCCCCAGGTCCCTAGTTGTTTTGACTATAGTCCCGAGGTCCCTAGTTGTTTTGACTATAGTCCCTAGGTCCCTAGTTGTTTTGACTACAGTCCCTAGGTCCCTAGTTGTTTTGACTATAGTCCCCAGGTCCCTAGTTGTTTTGACTATAGTCCCCAGGTCCCTAGTTGTTTTGACTATAGTCCCTAGGTCCCTAGTTGTTTTGACTATAGTCCCTAGGTCCCTAGTTGTTTTGACTATAGTCCCCAGGTCCCTAGTTGTTTTGACTATAGTCCCTAGGTCCCTAGTTGTTTTGACTATAGTCCCCAGGTCCCTAGGTCCCTAGTTGTTTTGACTATAGTCCCTAGGTCCCTAGTTGTTTTGACTATAGTCCCTAGGTCCCTTGTTGTTTTGACTATAGTCCCCAGGTCCCTAGTTGTTTTGACTATAGTCCCCAGGTCCCTAGGTCCCTAGTTGTTTTGACTATAGTCCCTAGGTCCCTAGTTGTTTTGACTATAGTCCCTAGGTCCCTAGTTGTTTTGACTATAGTCCATAGGTCCCTAGTTGTTTTGACTATAGTCCCCAGGTCCCTAGTTGTTTTGACTATAGTCCCTAGGTCCCTAGTTGTTTTGACTATAGTCCCTAGGTCCCTAGTTGTTTTGACTATAGTCCCTAGGTCCCTAGTTGTTTTGACTATAGTCCCCAGGTCCCTAGTTGTTTTGACTATAGTCCCCAGGTCCCTAGGTCCCTAGTTGTTTTGACTATAGTCCCCAGGTCCCTAGTTGTTTTGACTATAGTCCCTAGTTGTTTTGACTATAGTCCCCAGGTCCCTAGTTGTTTTGACTATAGTCCCTAGGTCCCTAGGTGTTTTGACTATAGTCCCTAGGTCCCTAGTTGTTTTGACTATAGTCCCCAGGTCCCTAGTTGTTTTGACTATAGTCCCCAGGTCCCCAGTTGTTTTGACTATAGTCCCCAGGTCCCTAGTTGTTTTGACTATAGTCCCCAGGTCCC
>NC_138306.1:94570000-94575000 GCF_965601325.2 Salmo salar | reverse complement strand
TAAAGCTTCTACACATTTTACCATGGGGCAGAGAGAAAATGTTGCAGTTTTAATTCTACACATTATACCATGGGGCAGAGAGAAAATGTTGCAGTTTTAATTCTACACATTTTACCATGGGGCAGAGAGAAAATGTTGCAGTTTTAATTCTACACATTTTACCATGGGGCAGAGAGAATGTTGCAGTTTTAATTCTACACATTATACCATGGGGCAGAGAGAAAATGTTGCAGTTTTAATTCTACACATTATACCATGGGGCAGAGAGAAAATTTTGTAGTTTTAATTCTACACATTATACCATGGGGCAGAGAGAAAATGTTGCAGTTTTAATTCTACACATTATACCATGGGGCAGAGAGAAAATGTTGTAGTTTTAATTCTACACATTATACCATGGGGCAGAGAGAAAATGTTGCAGTTTTAATTCTACACATTATACCATGGGGCAGAGAGAAAATGTTGCAGTTTTAATTCTACACATTTTACCATGGGGCAGAGAGAAAATGTTGCAGTTTTAATTCTACACATTTTACCATGGGGCAGAGAGAAAATGTTGCAGTTTTAATTCTACACATTTTACCATGGGGCAGAGAGAAAATGTTGCAGTTTTAATTCTACACATTTTACCATGGGGCAGAGAGAAAATGTTGCAGTTTTAATTCTACACATTATACCATGGGGTGGAGTTAAAATGTTGCAGTTTTAATTCTACACATTTTACCATGGGGTGGAGTTAAAATGTTGCAGTTTTAATTCTACACATTTTACCATGGGGCAGAGAGAAAATGTTGCAGTTTTAATTCTACACATTATACCATGGGGCAGAGAGAAAATGTTGCAGTTTTAATTCTACACATTATACCATGGGGCAGAGAGAAAATGTTGCAGTTTTAATTCTACACATTTTACCATGGGGCAGAGAGAAAATGTTGCAGTTTTAATTCTACACATTATACCATGGGGCAGAGAGAAAATGTTGCAGTTTTAATTCTACACATTATACCATGGGGTGGAGTTAAAATGTTGCAGTTTTAATTCTACACATTTTACCATGGGGCAGAGAGAAAATGTTGCAGTTTTAATTCTACACATTTTGTCATGTCTTATCTGTATTAATATGATACCAGGGGTTGAGTTCCGACTCAATTCCCCCCCTAAAACGTTGTGATCTGCAGTCCCTTTTGACCCTGTTGTAGGTCTGGATCCGGGCCGCGGTCCGCCTGTTGAGCCTGGCTGGTATCGGGAATAGGGTGTCATTTGGTATGCAGACTAAATGTATTTTAGCCAGTTATGGTATCCACGTTATGAAGCCCCTCAGTTTACAGACGAATCTCCCTCACAGTCGGCCTTTCCTTTTTAACTTTACACATATGGAAGATCCACTTCCTTTAACAGACTTAAAGATCCACAAACACTTCTCTTTAACTGACTTAAAGACCCACAAACACTTCCCTTTAACTGACTTAACAGACCCACAAACACTTCCCTTTAACAGACTTAACAGATCCACAAACACTTCTCTTTAACAGACTTAACAGATCCACAAACACTTCCCTTTAACAGACTTAACAGACCCACAAACACTTCCCTTTAACAGACTTAACAGATCCACAAACACTTCCCTTACAGAGGAGGCTGGTGGGAGGAGCTATTGGAGTATGGGCTCATTGTAATGGCTGGAATGACATTGATGGAAGGGAACCAAACATGTGGTTTCCATATGTTCGGTGTGTTTCAAACCTTTACGTTAATACACTTCCATCCAATACAATGAGCCGGTTCCTCCTCCCACCAGCCTCTTCTGACCCATAACATACTTAAAATAAATTCATGAGGGAAAGAAAGAAAGGATAAAACCTTACCTTTGATGGTAGGGCGATCCACCTTTCTTCAAAAGACAGGCTGGGTCTAACCTTGGCTCCAAGTAAAAAAAAAAAAAATATGAAAACGGTTGGTCTCTAACAATGCACTGCTGCGTCAGGTGTAAGATCACTCAGTCACGTGTCTGACTGGCTGACTGACTCCCTCTGCCTGGAGAAAGAAATCAAAGACAGAACAGAACAGAAGACAAGAAAGCCTTCACAGACACTCTTAGCTCTTTCACAGTTCTAAAACACGAGGCAGAAACTCACAATATTTTCCTTTTGATCATTTCTCCTGAGGCAGTGTTTCAATAGAGAAGGTTTCCTGAGGTAGAGTTTCAATAGAGAAGGTATTCTGAGGTAGTGTTCCATTAGAAGGTTTCCTGAGGTAATGCTTCATTAGAGAAGGTATCGTGAGGTAGAGTTTCAATAGAGAAGGTTTCCTGAGGTAGTGCTTCATTAGAGAAGGTATCCTGAGGTAGTCCTTCATTAGAGAAGGTATCCTGAGGTAGTGCTTCATTAGAGAAGGTATCCTGAGGTAGTGTTTCAACAGAGAAGGTTTCCTGAGGTAGTGCTTCATTAGAGAAGGTATCGTGAGGTAGTGTTTCAATAGAGAAGGTTTCCTGAGGTAGTGCTTCATTAGAGAAGGTTTCCTGAGGTAGAGTTTCAACAGAGAAGGTTTCCTGAGGTAGTTCTTCATTAGAGAAGGTATCCTGAGGTAGTGCTTCATTAGAAGGTCATCTGAGGTAATGTTTCCTGACAGACCTTGATGTGTTTTCCAAATGGCACCCTATTCCCTATACAGCGCACAACTTTTGACCAGAACCCTATGGGCCGTGGTCTAGAGTGGTGCCATATGGGACACACACAGAGCATCCTCAGCATCAGACATCAGACAGACTGGCAACGTGCCACTCAACAAACCACATGTTAAACACAACGTGAATTAAACCGGTCTCCTCCACCTGGGTGATCACACACTGGGTTTGTGTCACAAATGGCACCATGTTCCCTATATAGTGCACTGCTTTTAATCATTTCCATATAGATGCAATAGGACTCAGATAACAGTGTCTAGCTCAGTCAGAAACCTGATAGAGATGTGATGTGGGATCTATGGAACAGGAACCTATCAAAGAGTCCTTAGAGGGTAGAATAACAAAGCTGCTGCAGAGGAATGAGTGCGTGTGTGTGTGTGTGTGTGGTGTGTGTGTGTGTGTGTGTGTGTGTGTGTGTGTGTGTGTGTGTGTGTGTGTGTGTGTGTGTGTGTGTGCACCTGATAAGAAAAGAAAAGAAGGTTAGACAAGTTGCAGCCCTGCCTAGCCCTGCCTAGCCCGCTCCTTCCTCTCTCTCCTTCCTCCCTTCTCCTTCCTCTCTCTCCTTCCTCCCTTCTCCTTCCTCTCTCTCCTTCCTCCCTATCTCCTTCCTCTCTCTCCTTCCTCTCTCTCCTTCCTCCCTTCTCCTTCCTCCCTATCTCCTTCCTCCCTCTCCTTCCTCTCTCTCCTTCCTCCCTCTCCTTCCTCCTTTCTCCTTCTTCCCTCACCCTCTCTTTTTCAGCCCTGCCTAGCCCTCTCCTTCCTCCCTATCTCCTTCCTCCCTCTCCTTCCTCCCTCTCCTTCCTCCTTTCTCCTTCTTCCCTCACCCTCTCTTTTTCAGCCCTGCCTAGCCCTCTCCTTCCTCCCTATCTCCTTCCTCCCTCTCCTTCCTCTCTCTCCTTCCTCCTTTCTCCTTCTTCCCTCACCCTCTCTTTTTCAGCCCTCTTCCCTCTCCTTCCTCCCTCCTCACTCTCCTTCATCCCTCTCCTTCTCAGAGAAATAAGACTGGTCCCACCCTCATTATTAAGGCATTGTCTTGTCTACTGTATATTCTACTGTATATTCAATATACAGACTGAGGCTACTGTATATTCTACTGTATATTCTACGGTATATTCTACTGTATATTCTACTGTATATTCTAGAGTATATTCTACTGTATATTCTACTGTATATTCTACTGTATATTCTATATACAGACTGAGGCTACTGTATATTCTACTGTATATTCTACTGTATATTCTACGGTATATTCTACTGTATATTCTATATACAGACTGAGGCTACTGTATATTGTAGAGTATATTCTACTGTATATTCTACTGTATATTCTACTGTATATTCTATATACAGACTGAGGCTACTGTATATTCTACTGTATATTCTACTGTACTGATTCTACGGTATATTCTACTGTATATTCTATATACAGACTGAGGCTACTGTATATTCTACTATATATTCAATATACAGACTGAGGCTACTGTATATTCTACTGTATATTCTACGGTATATTCTAGGTATATTCTACTGTATATTCTATATACAGAGGCTCGAGGCTACTGTATATTCTACTATATATTCAATATACAGACTGAGGCTACTGTATATTCTACTGTATATTTTACTGTATATTCTAGAGTATATTCTACTATATATTCTATATAGAAGTTTAGGCTACTATATATTCTACTGTATATTCTACTATATATTCTATATACAAGTTTAGGCTACTGTATATTCTACTGTATATTCTACTGTATATTCTAGAGTATATTCTACTGTATATTCTACCTCTCAGATGGTGTAGGGTTTTCCTCTTTGGTGAGTACAAAGATTTTGGGTTGTCACTAGTTACCACAGCCACAAAGTCATAATCTCCTCACATTAAAAAAATAAAATAAAATAAAATTGACCTATAACCTTAACCACACTGCTAACTTTATGCCTAACCGTAACCTTAATTAAATTAGCCAAATTAGCCAAAAAATTAAGTTCTGAGGTTAACACAGGCTTTAGGATATGTGATATGTTTTGTTATAGAAGTTAATATCAGCCAGTTAACATGACTTTAATGAATTATGGAGCCTTTATGTGCTTCATCTGCTTTTTTCTATTCTAAAAATGCTTAAATATATATATATATAGTTAGCTGATGAAGATTATCGCATAGAACAAAACGGATCTCTTAAACCTGTGTTTACCAACAGACCTTATTTTCTGCATTCATCCAAAACCCTTTACATTTCCCCATAGGCTTTAGCCAACTAGCGATGGTGGAGTTAGTGCCGACCAAAAGACTCCATTACTATTGATCTCC
>NC_138306.1:94557500-94565000 GCF_965601325.2 Salmo salar | reverse complement strand
ACAAGCACAAAACACCTAAACACACACTACTATGTTCCCTTAGAGTACACACCACACTAACAACAAGCACAAAACACACACACACACACACACACACACTCTAACAAGCTCATCTGCGCCTGTCGGCCTCCTCAGGGCTTGCGTGGGCGGCGGGAAACATCCTGCTCTCTGATTGGTTGGCAGCGTGATGCTGCCTGCTATACTGCTACAGTGACAAGGAAAAGGTATGTGAACCCTTTGGAATTACCTGGATTTCTGCATAAATTGGTCATCAAACTTGATCTGATCTTCATCTACTGTAAGTCACAACAATAGACCAACATAGTGTGCTTAAACTAATAACACAGAAATTAATGTAATTTTCTTGTCTATATTGAATACATAATTTAAACATTCACAGTGTAGGTTGGAAAAGGTATGTGAACCCCCTAGGCTAATGACTAGTCAGGAGTCAGCTAACCTGGAGTCCAATCAACGAGACGAGATTGGAGATGTTGGTTAGAGCTGCCTTGCCCTATATACAAAAAAAAAACACTCACAAAATTTGAGTTTGCTATTCACAAGAAGCGTTGCCTGATGTGAACCATGCCTCGAACAAAAAGAGATCTCAGAAGACCTAAGATTAAGAATTGTTGACTTGCATTAAAGCTGGAAAGGGTTACAAAAGTATCTCTAAAAGCCTTGATGTTCATCAGTCCACGGTAAGACAAATTGTCAATAAATTGTGAAAGTTCAGCACTGTTGCTACTCTCCCTGGGAGTGGCCGTCCTGCAAAGATGACTGCAAAGAGCGCAGCGCAGAATGCTCCATGAGGTTAATGTCAGAACTCACTAGTAGTGATAGGGTGAAGTCAAGCACGGGAGACCAAATATGTAGTAGTAGAATGTTTTATTTCCTGAGTCCAAAAATACCATACCCAGGCATGGAACAAGGAAAACAAACAGACCAAAAAGTCCACCTCAACAGGGTCGGGACAAAGTCCAGAAAAAAACATCCTTCCAGAAAATACACAAGAAAAACAAAACTACCCCAAACAATCCCGCACAAAACCTCGACCGAGAAAGCAAGATTAAATACATTTACATTTAAGTCATTTAGCAGACGCTCTTATCCAGAGCGACTTACAGAGCTATACCTTCTTTTGAAGTATACCTGCAGTGTTTCACTTCCTTCTCTACATACCCCACTAACGAACTCAACTCAAAACAGGTGTAACACAAGACAGACAAAACCAAACGAAAAGGAAAAAAGGGATCGGTGACAGCTAGTAGGCCCGGCGACGACGACCGCCGAGCGCTGCCCGAACAGGGAGAGGAGCCACCCTCAGTAGACGTCGTGACAGTTGACAGTTAAGAAGAATCCTAGAGTGTCAGCTAAAGACTTACAGAGATCTATGGAAAACACTAACATCTCTGTTGACGAGTCTACGATACGTAAAACACTAAACAAGAATGGTGTTCATGGGAGGACACCACAGAACGAAGCCACTGCTGTCCAAAAAAAAAACATTGCTGCAAGTCTGAAGTTTGCAAAAGTGCACCTGGATGTTCCACAGTGCTATTGGCGAAATATTCTGTGAACAGATGAAACTACAGTTGAGTTGTTTGGAAGGAAGGAAGGAAGGAAGGAAGGAAGGAAGGAAGGAAGGAAGGAAGGAAGGAAGGAAGGAAGGAAGGAAGGAAGGAAGGAAGGAAGGAAGGAAGGAAGGAAGGAAGGAAGGAAGGAAGGAAGGAAGGAAGGAAGGAAGGAAGGAAGGAAGGAAGGAAGGAAGGAAGGAAGGAACACACAACACTATCTGTGGGGGAAAAAAAAGGCACAGCACACCAACATCAAAACCTCATCCCAACTATAAACTATGGTGGAGGGAGCATCATGGTTTGGGGCTGCTTTGCTGCCTCAGGGCCTGAACAGCTTGCTATCATCGACGGGAAAATGAATCGACGGGAAAAATGAAGTTTAGCCTAACATTCTCCTGCAAAATGTCTTGATATCTGTCCGCCAATTGAAGCTCAGCAGAAGTTGGTTGATGCAACGACCCAAAACACACAAGAAAAATCAACAACAGAATGGCTTCATCAGAAGAAAATAGACCTTCTGCAGTGGCCCAGTCAGAGACCTGACCTCAACCCCATTGAGATGCTGTGGCATGACCTCGAGAGAAAGTTCACACCAGACATCCCAAGAATATTGCAGAACTGAAACAGTTTTGTAAAGAGGAATGGTCCAAAATGTCCTCCTGACCGTTGTGCAGGCAGGTCTGATCAGCAACTACAGAAAACATTTGGTTGAGGTTATTGCTGCCAAAGGAGGGTCAACCACTTATTGAATCCAAACGTTCACATACTTGTGTGTTCACTGTGTGTTCAATAAAGATACGATAACTTATTATTTCTGTGTTATTAGCTTTTAGTTTAAGCAGACTTTGTGTTTGTCTATTGTTGTGACCTAAATAAATGAATTTTACCATCAATTTATGCAGAAATCCAGGTATTTCCAAAGGGTTCACATTCCTTTTTCTTGCCGCTTTACGTCACTTTGAGTAGAGTGGTAGTCTTAGTGGCCCCTAGCTATCCCTCCCTCCCTGTCCAGTGGGCTGTGCCTTAAGACTCTAGTCATGTGTCATGTCTGCTGTATCCCTGTCACTATCCCCCGCCCTCACCCCTCCTTCCTCAGATGCCCTCTCGATCGCCCTCCCTCTCTTCATCCTCAACCCTCCCTCACCCCTTACCCTCCCTCTGCCTCGCAGTCCTTAAGACTGTCATATCCACTGTATCGATGTCTGTTTTCCTCCCGACCACCTACTCACCCATCCCTCGTCCCTCAGGCCTCATTTCCTGGCCACTCCGGGACGGTGAAGAAGCCGGACGCCACTGCCTGCCTGCTGACACTCTAGCTGCATTATTATCCGTGTCACTGCCCTCCAGATCCAGCTGGATGATGGAAGTGTGGAGAGGACCCAGGCTGTCCAAACGGAAAGCACTCCTCTCCCTCTCGTACTCCAGAGTGATTGGCCGCGACCAGCCTTGCGCCAAATGTCACGACGCATAAAATAGGGTTGTAGACCAAAGAGAGAGAGAGTTTCTATCTAAGATATGGGCCCTCAGGCTTTCTGCAGTGTATGCTAGAGAGAGAGAGAGGAGGGTGACTACATACAGGATCTCTGATAGGGGCCCTCAGGCTGTCTGCAGAGTAGGATGAGAGAGAGAGAGAGAGAGAGAGAGAGAGAGAGAGGACTACATACAGGGCCTCTGATAGGGGCCCTCAGGCTGTCTGCAGTATCACTTTGTATAGTCTGACTAACCCTGACTTAACCCAGTTCTACAGTAGTTATAGAGGAGACTGTCACCCTGACTTGACCCAGTCCTACAGTAGTTATAGAGGAGACTGTTACCCTGACTTGACCCAGTCCTACAGTAGTTATAGAGGAGACTGTTACCCTGACTTGACCCAGTCCTACAGTAGTTATAGAGGAGACTGTCACCCTGACTTGACCCAGTCCTACAGTAGTTATAGTAGAGGAGACAGTCACCCTGACTTGACCCAGTCCTACAGTAGTTATAGTAGAGGAGACTGTCACCCTGACTTGACCCAGTCCTACAGTAGAGGAGCAAGCAGACATGGTGCATCCCAATGCTTTCTGTAATCAGGAGCAGTGTTCTCCACTCGAGCAGAATAATCACTTCATATTTCCTCTTTGAAATGTGGATTGTCCATATGCTGCTTCTTTTCAATGAACCCATAGACTCTAATCCAAAGTAGTGCACTATATAGGTAATCGGGTGCCATTTGGGACTCACTCGGAGTGTAGAGTCCAGTGGAGCAGAAGGATCCCTTCCTCAGAGCTTTAGTGTTATGGACATTTACAGACACGGTGCTGTAAGTCCCTGTGACAGAGAGACTAGTGTCCTGTCCAGGCGGTGCTGTAAGGCCCTGTGATAGACAGACTAGTTCCTGTCCAGGCGGTACTGTAAGGCCCTGTGATAGACAGACTATTTCCTGTCCAGGCGGTGCTGTAAGGCCCTGTGATAGAGAGACTATTTCCTGTCCAGGCGGTGCTGTAAAGCCCTGTGGCAGACAGACTAGCCTCCTGTCCAGGCGGTGCTGTAAGGCCCTGTGGCAGACAGACTAGCCTCATGTCCAGGCGGTGCTGTAAGGCCCTGTGACAGACAGACAGACTAGTTCCTGTCCAGGCGGTGCTGTAAGGCCCTGTGGCAGACAGACTAGCCTCCTTTCCAGGCGGTGCTGTAAGGCCCTGTGACAGACAGACTAGCCTCCTGTCCAGGCGGTGCTGTAAGGCCCTGTGACAGACAGACTAGCCTCCTGTCCAGGCGGTGCTGTAAGGCCCTGTGGCAGACAGACTAGTGGGCTGCCCAGACGGTGCTATAAGGGCCTGTGACAGACAGACTAGTTCCTGTCCAGGCGGTGTGGGCTGCAGCCTTGGTAAACAGTGAACTCCACTGAAATTGAAGCATCCCTTCCTCTATCCTATGAGGACGGTGTTGCAGCATGTACAGTACAATACTCTACGCCCATCTGTGGTTTACTATGAATGAAATAACAAACATATTTAATCTGTATATGTCAAACATTGAACTATTACTTCCTAAGAGGGCTCTGGTAGATAGATGTGCTCTATATAGGGAACACGATGCCATTTGATATGGTGAGATATATTACCCACTAATACTTTAATAGTGATGACAGTCCAGATTAGACATGTAGAACACACTATCAAATCCTTTATGACAGTCCTGATTAGACATGTAGAACACACTAGCTAATCCTTTATGACAGTCCTGGTCAGACATGTAGAACACACTAGCTAATCCTTTATGACAGTCCTGATTAGACATGTAGAACACACTATCTAATCCTTTAATAGTGACGACAGTCCAGATTAGACATGTAGAACACACTTCATGTTGTGTCTCGTCTTGTCGATATTTGGACCTCATCATAATGATTTAATGAAAAATATCAGTTCAGTTTATCTCCTTCCCATGGCTGAGTCAATGAGTCTTCATTCAGCTGTCCTCCTCTCTCCCTCCCATGGCTGAGTCAATGAGTCTTCATTCAGCTGTCCTCTCTCCCTCCCATGGCTGAGTCAATGAGACTTCATTCAGCTGTCCTCCTCTCTCCCTCCCATGGCTGAGTCAATGAGACCTCATTCAGCTGTCCTCCTCTCTCCCTCCCATGGCTGAGTCAATGAGTCTTCATTCAGCTGTCCTCCTCTCTCCCTCCCATGGCTGAGTCAATGAGTCTTCATTCAGCTGTCCTCCTCTCTCCCTCCCATGGCTGAGTCAATGAGACCTCATTCAGCTGTCCTCCTCTCTCCCTCCCATGGCTGAGTCAATGAGTCTTCATTCAGCTGTCCTCCTCTCTCCCTCCCATGGCTGAGTCAATGAGTCTTCATTCAGCTGTCCTCCTCTCTCCCTCCCATGGCTGAGTCAATGAGTCTTCATTCAGCTGTCCTCCTCTCTCCCTCCCATGGCTGAGTCAATGAGTCTTCATTCAGCTGTCCTCCTCTCTCCCTCCCATGGCTGAGTCAATGAGACCTCATTCAGCTGCCCTCCTCTCTCCCTCCCATGGCTGAGTCAATGAGTCTTCATTCAGCTGTCCTCCTCTCTCCCTCCCATGGCTGAGTCAATGAGTCTTCATTCAGCTGTCCTCCTCTCTCCCTCCCATGGCTGAGTCAATGAGTCTTCATTCAGCTGTCCTCCTCTCTCCCTCCCATGGCTGAGTCAATGAGTCTTCATTCAGCTGTCCTCCTCTCTCCCTCCCATGGCTGAGTCAATGAGTCTTCATTCAGCTGTCCTCCTCTCTCCGTCCCATGGCTGAGTCAATGAGACCTCATTCAGCTGTCCTCCTCTCTCCGTCCCATGGCTGAGTCAATGAGACCTCATTCAGCTGTCCTCCTCTCTCCCTCCCATGGCTGAGTCAATGAGTCTTCATTCAGCTGTCCTCCTCTCTCCCTCCCATGGCTGAGTCAATGAGTCTTCATTCAGCTGTCCTCCTCTCTCCGTCCCATGGCTGAGTCAATGAGACCTCATTCAGCTGTCCTCCTCTCTCCCTCCCATGGCTGAGTCAATGAGACCTCATTCAGCTGTCCTCCTCTCTCCCTCCCATGGCTGAGTCAATGAGTCTTCATTCAGCTGTCCTCCTCTCTCCCTCCCATGGCTGAGTCAATGAGACCTCATTCAGCTGTCCTCCTCTCTCCCTCCCATGGCTGAGTCAATGAGTCTTCATTCAGCTGTCCTCCTCTCTCCCTCCCATGGCTGAGTCAATGAGTCTTCATTCAGCTGTCCTCCTCTCTCCCTCCCATGGCTGAGTCAATGAGTCTTCATTCAGCTGTCCTCCTCTCTCCGTCCCATGGCTGAGTCAATGAGACTTCATTCAGCTGTCCTCCTCTCTCCCTCCCATGGCTGAGTCAATGAGACCTCATTCAGCTGTCCTCCTCTCTCCCTCCCATGGCTGAGTCAATGAGTCTTCATTCAGCTGTCCTCCTCTCTCCCTCCCATGGCTGAGTCAATGAGTCTTCATTCAGCTGTCCTCCTCTCTCCCTCCCATGGCTGAGTCAATGAGTCTTCATTCAGCTGTCCTCCTCTCTCCCTCCCATGGCTGAGTCAATGAGTCTTCATTCAGCTGTCCTCCTCTCTCCCTCCCATGGCTGAGTCAATGAGTCTTCATTCAGCTGTCCTCCTCTCTCCCTCCCATGGCTGAGTCAATGAGTCTTCATTCAGCTGTCCTCCTCTCTCCCTCCCATGGCTGAGTCAATGAGACTTCATTCAGCTGTCCTCCTCTCTCCCTCCCATGGCTGAGTCAATGAGACCTCATTCAGCTGTCCTCCTCTCTCCGTCCCATGGCTGAGTCAATGAGACTTCATTCAGCTGTCCTCCTCCCTCCCTCCCATGGCTGAGTCAATGAGACTTCATTCAGCTGTCCTCCTCTCTCCGTCCCATGGCTGAGTCAATGAGTCTTCATTCAGCTGTCCTCCTCTCTCCCTCCCATGGCTGAGTCAATGAGACCTCATTCAGCTGTCCTCCTCTCTCCGTCCCATGGCTGAGTCAATGAGACCTCATTCAGCTGTCCTCCTCTCTCCCTCCCATGGCTGAGTCAATGAGACCTCATTCAGCTGTCCTCCTCTCTCCCTCCCATGGCTGAGTCAATGAGTCTTCATTCAGCTGTCCTCCTCTCTCCCTCCCATGGCTGAGTCAATGAGTCTTTATTCAGCTGTCCTCCTCTCTCCCTCCCATGGCTGAGTCAATGAGTCCTCATTCAGCTGTCCTCCTCTCTCCCTCCCATGGCTGAGTCAATGAGTCTTCATTCAGCTGTCCTCCTCTCTCCCTCCCATGGCTGAGTCAATGAGACCTCATTCAGCTGTCCTCCTCTCTCCCTCCCATGGCTGAGTCAATGAGACCTCATTCAGCTGTCCTCCTCTCTCCCTCCCATGGCTGAGTCAATGAGTCTTCATTCAGCTGTCCTCCTCTCTCCCTCCCATGG
>NC_138306.1:94510000-94555000 GCF_965601325.2 Salmo salar | reverse complement strand
ATCAATGTATTCCCATTCTCCCAAACCCAAATGATCTCTCTCCAGCCATGCAAGCTCTCAGGATGTGTCCCAAATGGAACCCTATTCTCTATGTACTGCACTACTTTAGACCAGGGCCCTATAGAACCCTATTCCCTATATAGTGCACTACTTTAGACCAGAGGCCCTACAGAACCCTATTCCCTATATAATCCACTGCTTTAAACCAGAGCCCTATAGAACCCTATTCCCTATGTAGTGCACTACTATAGACCAGGGCCCTATAGAACCCTATTCCCTATATAGTGCACTACTTGAGACCAGGGCCCTATAGAACCCTATTCCCTATATAGTGCACTACTTTAGACCAGAGGCCCTACAGAACCCTATTCCCTATATAATCCACTGCTTTAAACCAGAGCCCTATAGAACCCTATTCCCTATGTAGTGCACTACTATAGACCAGGGCCCTATAGAACCCTATTCCCTATATAGTGCACTACTTGAGACCAGGGCCCTATAGAACCCTATTCCCTATATAGTGCACTACTTTAGACCAGGGCCCTATAGAACCCTATTCCCTATATAGTGCACTACTTTAGACCAGGGCCCTATAGAACCCTATTCCCTATATATAGTACACTACTTTTGACCAGGCCCCTGGACATTTTGGGACACAGGCTTTAATGTCTGAATGTTTCTACTAGACTAGAATACGAGCTTCACATCTCTTGTAGAAGAGTTTAATCAATATAATTATTATAATCTCACAAAGACTGGAACCGGTTGGAACCAAAATGGTCTATTGTCCATCGCTCGTGTTTCTTGGACACAGCAAGTGTCATTTTCTTATTGGTGTCCTTCAGCATTGGTTTCTTTGCAGCAATTCTACAATGAAGGCCTCATTCACACAGTCTCCTCTGAACAGTTGACATGTGTCTTTTATTTGAACTCCTGTGAAGCTTTCATTTGTCGCTGCAATTTCTGAGGTGCAGTTAACTCTAATGAACTTATCCTCTGCAGCAGAGGTAACTCTGGGTCTTCCTTTCCTGTGGCGGTCCTCATGAGAGACAGTTTCATCATAGCGCTTGATTTATTTATTTTTTTGCGACTGCACTTGAAGAAACTTTCAAAGTTCTTGACATTTTCCGGATTGACTGACCTTCATGTTTTAAAGTAATGATGGACTGTCACGGCTTTCTTCGTCGGAGGACGATATAGCGAAATCGTCGTCTGAAAAGGTGGACCAATATGCAGCAGAGTTGGTGTTCATTTTCTTAATTTATTAAAGAACATTGAACACGAAAAACAAGAAAACAATAAGCACGATCAATGACAGTTTTGCAGGCTCACAAAACACGCAATGCAAAAACAATCTCCCACAAATACAAGACAAACACACCCAACTAATATAGGACTTCCAATCAAAGGCAACACCAAACAGCTGCCTTCAATTGGAAGTCCACCCCAATTAACTCAACATAGAAACACACTCACTAGACTACACATAGAAATACATAAACATAGACCATAACTCAAAACCCGGAAATAATAAATCAAACACCCTCCTAACTAACACACCACCCTGAACCACATAAATCAAATACCCTCTGCCACGTCCTGACCAAACTACAATAACAATTAACCCTTATACTGGCCAGGACGTGACATGGACTGTCGTTTCTCTTAGCTTTTTTTGAGCTGTTCTTGCCATAATATGGACTTGTTCTCTTACCAAATTGGGCTATCTTCTGTTTACCACCCCCTACCTTGTCACAACACAACTGATTGGCTCAAATGCATTAAGAATTACACAAATTAACTTTTAACAAGGCACACCTGTTAATTGAAGCACATTCCAGGTGACTACCTTCCTGAAGATGGTTGAGAGAATGACAAGAGAGTGCAAAGCTGTCATCGAGGCAAAGGGTGGCTACTTTGAAGAATCTCAAATATATGATGATTTGTTTAACACTTTTTTATTTATTTTAACACTACATGATTCCTAATCATTAACTATGTCATAGTTTTGATATCGTCACTGTTCAGTGTATAAAATACTGAAAAATAAAGAAAAATGAGTAGGTGTGTCCAAACTTTTGACTGACGTCATTTGGAACGCGTGTTTAAGTGTTAGTCACTTTTATTTGATCTGACAAGAACAAGATGTATCCGTTGTTTCTAACTCAATATTGTCTCATTTCCCACACGCTATTCCATATGAGCCCAAGGCAAATACAATTAGGATGTTTACACATGGTGACAAATGTATATTACTGTGGTGCAGCCGGACGGTCCTGGCATGGGAATGAGACTGGTGTCGTCAGACTATCTGCCGTAACATAGCACTCTATTGGACAATCTGAGGTCATTTGACTGAGACCGTGGTTGGAATATGTTTCCCCCAAATACCTTTCTCTCTCTCTCTCTCTGTGTGTGTGTGTGTGTGTGTGTGTCTATAGAGAGAGGTGATATCAGCTACCAGCTAGAGGTAAACTCTTAGAACAAAAGGTTCCAAAAAGGGTTCTTAGGCTGTCCCCATAGGAGTAACCCTTATTGGTTCTAGGTAGAACCCTTATTGGTTCCAGGTAGAACCCTTGTTGGTTCCAGGTAGAACCCTTGTTGGTTCCAGGTAGAACCCTTGTTGGTTCCAGGTAGAACCCGTGTTGGTTCCAGGTAGAACCCGTGTTGGTTCCAGGTAGAACCCTTATTGGTTCCAGGTAGAACCCTTGTTGGTTCCAGGTAGAACCCTTGTTGGTTCCAGGTAGAACCCGTGTTGGTTCCAGGTAGAACCCTTGTTGGTTCCAGGTAGAACCCTTGTTGGTTCCAGGTAGATGAAGCCATGGGACGATAGAATGGACTGTGTGTTTTTCTGCAGGTTCATTGAGAATAGTACAGTACCTTATCTTCTATACAGTGTGCTACTGTTGACCAGGACTCATAGGGAATAGGTTACCATTGATACTGATCAAAAATATAAAATGCAACAATTTCAACGATTTTACTGAGTTAGAGTTCATGGAAGGAAATCAGTCAATAAAAAAATTAATTCATTAGGCTGTAATCTATGGATTTCACATGACTGTTGGTCACAGATGCCTTAAATTAAAGGTAGAAAACCAGTCAGTATCTGGTGTGACCACCATTTACCTCATGAAAACCAGTCAGTATCTGGTATGACCACCATTTACCTCATGAAAACCAGTCAGTATCTGGTGTGACCACCATTTACCTCATGAAAACCCGTCAGTATCTGGTGTGACTACCATTTACCTCATGAAAACCAGTCAGTATCTGGTCTGACCACCATTTACCTCATGAAAACCAGTCAGTATCTGGTGTGACCACCATTTACCTCATGAAAACCAGTCAGTATCTGGTGTGACCACCATTTACCTCATGAAAACCAGTCAGTATCTGGTGTGACCACCATTTGCCTCATGAAAACCAGTCAGTATCTGGTGTGAACACCATTTACCTCATGAAAACCAGTCAGTATCTGGTGTGACCACCATTTACCTCATGAAAACCAGTCAGTATCTGGTGTGACCACCATTTACCTCATGAAAACCAGTCAGTATCTGGTGTGGCCACCATTTACCTCATGAAAACCAGTCAGTATCTGGTGTGACCACCATTTACCTCATGAAAACCAGTCAGTATCTGGTGTGACCATCATTTACCTCATGAAAACCAGTCAGTATCTGGTGTGACCACCGTTTACCTCATGAAAACCAGTCAGTATCTGGTGTGACCACCGTTTACCTCACGCAGCGCGACACATCTCCTTCACATAGAGTTGATCAGGCTGGTGATTGTGGCCTGTTGGAATGTCGTCCCGCTCCTCTTCAACGGCTGTGCGAAGTTGCTGGATTTTTGCCGGGAACTGGAATACGCTGGCGTACATGTCGATCCAGAGCATCTCGAACATGCTCAATGGGTGACATGTCTGGTGAGTATGCTAGCCCATGGAAGAACTGGGACATTTTCAGCTTCCAGGAATTGTGTACAGATCATTGCGATGTGGGGTCGTGCATTATCATGATAAAACATGAGGTGATGGCGGCGGATGAATGTCATGACAATGGGGCCTCAGGATCTCGTCACGGTATCTCTGTGCATTCAAATTGCCATCAATAAAATACAATTGTGTTGGTTGTCCGTAGCTTATGCCTGCCCCATACCATAACCCCACCGTGGGGCATTCTGTTTCATAACGTTGGCAATCAGCAAACTGCCTGCCCACACAACGCCATACACATGGTCTGAGGCCAGTTGGACGTTCTGCCAAATTCTCTAAAATGACGTTTGAGGTGACTTATGCAAGATAAATTCACATTCAATTCTCTGGCAACAGTTCTGGTGGACATTCCTGCAGTCAGAATGCCAATTGCACTGCTCCCTCAAAACATGACACATCTGTGGCATTGTGTTGAGTGACAAAACTGCACATTTTAGAGTGACCTTTTATTGTCCCCAGCACAAGGTGCACCTGTGTAATGATCATGCTGTCAGCTTCTTGACAAATCTACCATTCCAGTGTTTTACTTGCTATATTGTATTTACTTCGCCACCGTGGCCTATTTATTGCCTTTACCTCCCTTATCTCACCTCATTTGCTCACATTGTATATAGACTTATTTTTCTACTGTATCATTGATTGTATGTTTGTCTTTACTCCATGTGTAACTCTGTGTTGTTGTATGTTGTCGAACTGCTTTGCTTTATCTTGGCCAGGTCGCAGTTGTAAATGAGAACTTGTTCTCAACTAGCCTACCTGGTTAAATAAAGGACTTGTTCTCAACTGGCCTACCTGGTTAAATAAAGGACTTGTTCTCAACTAGCCTACCTGGTTAAATAAAGGACTTGTTCTCAACTAGCCTACCTGGTTGAATAAAGGACTTGTTCTCAACTGGCCTACCTGGTTAAATAAAGGACTTGTTCTCAACTAGCCTACCTGGTTAAATAAAGGACTTGTTCTCAACTAGCCTACCTGGTTAAATAAAGGTGAAATAAATAAATAAACATCAGTCAGGTGGATGGAAACATCAGCTTTTTGTTTGTGCGAGTATGAAACATTTCTGGGATCTTTTATTTCAGCTCATGAAACATGGGACCAAGACTTTACATGTTGTGTTTTATATTTGTATTCAGTGTAAGACGCAGCTCATCAGTATAAATGCATAAGGCCTTGTGGCCTGTAGGGAATGGTGGGTGTTTTGCAGCAGGATCTGTAGCGAGTGCTATCAAATGTAGTAAATCAACACGCCACGTAAATATACTAATGTGTGGAATTACAGTTTCCCCTTCCATTAATCTCATGGCTGTCAGAATCCATTGATAATCATCAGAATGCCCAAGTTAGTTCTCAGGAAGCTGAGGCAATAATAGGCCCATTGTTTGTTGTAGAGGCCTTGTGACAGACTGGTGGTTCCTCACATACTGTAGTCTGAGAAAGAAATGACACAGTTCCAGGACCACATGATGTTTACATCTACTAAATGTCTACAATTACTCTTCCTGTTCCCTTTACTCGCGGAGGTCAACCTCTAGTTATATGCATCTCTGAAATGATCAGGGGGTCAAGTTATCGAGGAGCCGAACAAACACTAGGCCTTTGTATTGCACGGCCTTGTGACAGACGTGATGGGTTTCTCACACATACAATAGCCTGAAGGGATCAGATGGAATGAAACAGCCAACTGTCTGACTGGAGTAGACGCAGTGTGTTTTATGATGTGCTTTCCGGGGCTCAGTGGTTGGCTGAGGGTGACGTGGGAGGAGACGAGGAGGTATACCAGTGACATTAAGATTCTAGAATCTGTAACCCTTCTAGAACACATACAGAGACCTACAGTGGCCCGGAGGGTCAAACTGTTCCGCTCCACTATAGAGACTTGCTTTTTAGATTAGTTTCTACTTTACATTTCTACTTCAGTTTTAAAAAAAAAATAGTTTTCGTTAGTCTGCTTTGTATCAAGCCCAGGTGAGAGCCGTTTGCAACCCAAAATGACTCCCTGTTCCCAAGTGCGCTACTTTTGACTAGTGCCCTATAGAAACCTATTACCTATATAGTGCACTACTTTAGACCAGAGCCCTATAGAAACCTATTACCTATATAGTGCACTACTTTAGACCAGGGCCCTATAGAACCCTATTCCCTATATAGTGCACTACTTTAGACCAGGGCCCTATAGAACCCTATTCCCTATATAGTGCACTACTTATGACCAGGGAATAGGATTGTATTTGTGACACAACCGATGATTTCTATAAAAAGATCAAGGTGAATACAATCATCTTAAATGACTGCAGCTGCTTTCAGACACCCAGTGTGCTGCATTCCCCAAGGTGACTGGCTTTGATCCAATATTACCAGCAGCAACCCTCCCTGATCTGACTGGTGTGTTACCTTCTCTCTCTCACCCTCCCTGATCTGACTGGTGTGTTACCTTCTCTCTCTCACCCTCCCTGATCTGACTGGTGTGTTATCTTCTCTCTCTCACCCTCCCTGATCTGACTGGTGTGTTACCTTCTCTCTCTCACCCTCCCTGATCTGACTGGTGTGTTATCTTCTCTCTCTCACCCTCCCTGATCTGACTGGTGTGTTACCTTCTCTCTCTCACCCTCCCTGATCTGACTGGTGTGTTATCTTCTCTCTCTCACCCTCCCTGATCTGACTGGTGTGTTATCTTCTCTCTCTCACCCTCCCTGATCTGACTGGTGTGTTATCTTCTCTCTCTCACCCTCCCTGATCTGACTGGTGTGTTATCTTCTCTCTCTCACCCTCCCTGATCTGACTGGTGTGTTATCTTCTCTCTCTCACCCTCCCTGATCTGACTGGTGTGTTATCTTCTCTCTCTCACCCTCCCTGATCTGACTGGTGTGTTACCTTCTCTCTCTCACCCTCCCTGATCTGACTGGTGTGTTATCTTCTCTCTCTCACCCTCCCTGATCTGACTGGTGTGTTATCTTCTCTCTCTCACCCTCCCTGATCTGACTGGTGTGTTATCTTCTCTCTCTCACCTTCCCTGATCTGACTGGTGTGTTATCTTCTCTCTCTCACCCTCCCTGATCTGACTGGTGTGTTATCTTCTCTCTCTCACCCTCCCTGATCTGACTGGTGTGTTATCTTCTCTCTCTCACCCTCCCTGATCTGACTGGTGTGTTACCTTCTCTCTCTCACCCTCCCTGATCTGACTGGTGTGTTATCTTCTCTCTCTCACCCTCCCTGATCTGACTGGTGTGTTATCTTCTCTCTCTCACCCTCCCTGATCTGACTGGTGTGTTATCTTCTCTCTCTCACCCTCCCTGATCTGACTGGTGTGTTATCTTCTCTCTCTCACCCTCCCTGATCTGACTGGTGTTACCTTCTCTCTCTCACCCTCCCTGATCTGACTGGTGTGTTATCTTCTCTCTCTCACCCTCCCTGATCTGACTGGTGTGTTATCTTCTCTCTCTCACCCTCCCTGATCTGACTGGTGTGTTATCTTCTCTCTCTCACCCTCCCTGATCTGACTGGTGTGTTATCTTCTCTCTCTCACCCTCCCTGATCTGACTGGTGTTTCCTTCTCTCTCTCACCCTCCCTGATCTGACTGGTGTGTTATCTTCTCTCTCTCACCCTCCCTGATCTGACTGGTGTGTTATCTTCTCTCTCTCACCCTCCCTGATCTGACTGGTGTGTTATCTTCTCTCTCTCACCCTCCCTGATCTGACTGGTGTGTTACCTTCTCTCTCTCACCCTCCCTGATCTGACTGGTGTGTTATCTTCTCTCTCTCACCCTCCCTGATCTGACTGGTGTGTTATCTTCTCTCTCTCACCCTCCCTGATCTGACTGGTGTTACCTTCTCTCTCTCACCCTCCCTGATCTGACTGGTGTGTTATCTTCTCTCTCTCACCCTCCCTGATCTGACTGGTGTGTTATCTTCTCTCTCTCACCCTCCCTGATCTGACTGGTGTGTTATCTTCTCTCTCTCACCCTCCCTGATCTGACTGGTGTGTTATCTTCTCTCTCTCACCCTCCCTGATCTGACTGGTGTGTTACCTTCTCTCTCTCACCCTCCCTGATCTGACTGGTGTGTTATCTTCTCTCTCTCACCCTCCCTGATCTGACTGGTGTGTTATCTTCTCTCTCTCACCCTCCCTGATCTGACTGGTGTGTTACCTTCTCTCTCTCACCCTCCCTGATCTGACTGGTGTGTTATCTTCTCTCTCTCACCCTCCCTGATCTGACTGGTGTGTTACCTTCTCTCTCTCACCCTCCCTGATCTGACTGGTGTGTTATCTTCTCTCTCTCACCCTCCCTGATCTGACTGGTGTGTTATCTTCTCTCTCTCACCCTCCCTGATCTGACTGGTGTGTTATCTTCTCTCTCTCACCCTCCCTGATCTGACTGGTGTGTTATCTTCTCTCTCTCACCCTCCCTGATCTGACTGGTGTGTTATCTTCTCTCTCTCACCCTCCCTGATCTGACTGGTGTGTTACCTTCTCTCTCTCACCCTCCCTGATCTGACTGGTGTGTTACCTTCTCTCTCTCACCCTCCCTGATCTGACTGGTGTGTTATCTTCTCTCTCTCACCCTCCCTGATCTGACTGGTGTGTTATCTTCTCTCTCTCACCCTCCCTGATCTGACTGGTGTGTTATCTTCTCTCTCTCACCCTCCCTGATCTGACTGGTGTGTTATCTTCTCTCTCTCACCCTCCCTGATCTGACTGGTGTGTTACCTTCTCTCTCTCACCCTCCCTGATCTGACTGGTGTGTTATCTTCTCTCTCTCACCCTCCCTGATCTGACTGGTGTGTTATCTTCTCTCTCTCACCCTCCCTGATCTGACTGGTGTGTTATCTTCTCTCTCTCACCCTCCCTGATCTGACTGTGGTGTGTTCCCAGGTGTTTGTCCCTCCCTCTCACCCTCCCTGTTCTTCCCTCTCTCTCTGTTGGGACTGAGGAGGCTCGTCCCTGCTAGTCGTAGATTCTTCCCTTCACACTAATGTTCCCCCTCTCAGAGACAAAGGGGTTTGAAGACTGGAGGATTTGTCAGGCTCTGACACTCGCAGGCTATATTTCAACCCATCCATCTCTGTGGGATAATAGAGTACCCTGCCTTTTCAACGCCTTCAGGAGTGACCAGTTATCACAAGGCACCAGCTCCACCATTAATAAAACCAGGGAAGGGAGGAGGAGAAAGAGAAAGGGGGATGAGGGGAACAGGGGGAGAAAGAAAGGGGCATGAGGAGGAGGGGAAGGAAGGAAGGAAGGAAGGAAGGAAGGAAGGAAGGAAGGAAGGAAGGAAGGAAGGAAGGAAGGAAGGAAGGAAGGAAGGAAGGAAGGAAGGAAGGAAGGAAGGAAGGAAGGAAGGAAGGAAGGAAGGAAGGAAGGAAGGAAGGAGAGATGGAGGGAAGGAATGAGAGATGGAGGGAAGGTTGAGAGATGGAGGGAAGACAGAGATGGAGGGAAGGAATGAGAGATGGAGGGAAGGAATGGGAGATGGAGGGAAGATTGAGAGATGGAGGGAAGGAATGAGAGATGGAGGGAAGGTTGAGAGATGGAGGGAAGGTTGAGAGATTGAGGGAAGGTGGAGAGATGGAGGGAAGGTTGAGAGAAGGTTGAGAGATGGAGGGAAGGTTGAGAGATGAAGGGAAGGTTGAGAGATGGAGGGAAGGAATGAGAGATGGAGGGAAGGAATGAGAGATGGAGGGAAGATTGAGAGACGGAGGGAAGATTGAGAGACGGAGGGATGGTTGAGAGATGGAGGGAAGGTTGAGATATGGAGGGAAGTTTGAGAGATGGAGGGAAGGAATGAGAGATGGAGGGAAGGTTGAGAGATGGAGGGAAGATTGAGAGATGGAGGGAAGATTGAGAGACGGAGAGAAGGAATGAGAGACGGAGGGAAGGATTGAGAGATGGAGGGAAGGTTGAGAGATGGAGGGAAGATTGAGAGATGGAGGGAAGGAATGAGAGATGGAGGGAAGGAATGAGAGATGGAGGGAAGGTTGAGAGATGGAGGGAAGGAATGAGAGATGGAGGGAAGGTTGAGAGATGGAGGGAAGGCTAAGAGATGGAGGGAAGGTTGAGAGATGGAGGGAAGGTTGAGAGATGGAGGGAAGGTTGAGAGATGGAGGGAAGGTTGAGAGATGGAGGGAAGGAATGAGAGATGGAGGGAAGGAATGAGAGATGGAGGGAAGGAATGAGAGATGGAGGGAAAGTTGAGAGATGGAGGGAAGGTTGAGAGATGGAGGGAAGGAATGAGAGATGGAGGGAAGGTTGAGAGATGGAGGGAAGGAATGAGAGATGGAGGGAAGGTTGAGAGATGGAGGGAAGGTTGAGAGATGGAGGGAAGGTTGAGAGATGGAGGGAAGGAATGAGAGATGGAGGGAAGGTTGAGAGATGGAGGGAAGGTTGAGAGATGGAGGGAAGGTTGAGAGATGGAGGGAAGTTTGAGAGACGGAGGGAAGTTTGAGAGACGGAGGGAAGGTTGAGAGATGGAGGGAAGGTTGAGAGATGGAGGGAAGTTTGAGAGACGGAGGGAAGATTGAGACATGGAGGGAAGGTTGAGAGATGGAGGGAAGGTTGAGAGATGGAGGGAAGGTTGAGAGATGGAGGGAAGTTTGAGAGACGGAGGGAAGATTGAGACATGGAGGGAAGGTTGAGAGTTTTTTATGTTTTTTATCCAGCCGTGTCAATACTGCCCCCTAGCCCTAACAGGTTAAGAACTCTAAATGAAGCATATAGGAGGATCTGTTTCTGTGTTAACTGCTCAACACAGAATAGCCGCATGTTCGCTCTCCCTCAAATCGTTTGGAGAAAATATCCTTTCTATTTTATATCTTTATATCTATATCTACATATCTTTATATCTATATCTTTATATCCATATATCTATATCTATATATCTATATCTTTATATCTATATATCTATATCTTTATATCTATATATCTATATCTATATATCTATATCTTTATATCTTTATATCTATATATCTATATCTTTATATCTATATATCTATATCTATATATCTATATATCTATATCTATATATCTATATCTATATATCTATATCTATATTTATTTTAGACCTGTTTAAAATAAATAATGAATTTTATTGTGATGGTGTAGGCTATATTAAATAAATGTATTAGATTTTTTTAAAATGTAGATGTTTCCGAGTTCTGGATGATTTGCTTAAGGCTTCGCATGGAAACAAGGATATACTAAATGTGTTTATGTTAATTAACGGTCAATTGCCAAGACAACGACAGTTATTTGCTTGACAATCACCGGCTGACGAAAACATTTCATGACCACAGCAGCCCTACGATGAGCACCACAATGCCTGTTCCACTCATTCTCTACCCCGGGGTTATCCAGCACACAGCTACGATCTACTACAGCGGCCATGTTTGTATTGTACTTCAAACGATGTGTAGGCAGGTTGTTTAGGATTCAAACCCTCTCAAACAGCCTCATTAATACTGTTAGAGGAGGTGTTTCCACAGTAATGTGAATTGTACCGCATACAAGTTAAAGTATTGGATTGTTCACAGACCATAGTGATGCATTATCCCTACCTTTTATTAAATAAATGCGACCTTTGCTTTTCTACTGACAACACCATGAGGCTTGATGGAGCTGTGTTGGCTTGTAGTAATGTGGTGCCTGACTGTATTTCCTTAAACCTTTATTTTAGCAAAACATCAACACTCACAATAACATCCTTTACGTGGTCAGTAGGGGGTCAGTAGGGGGTCAGTATCTCAGATAGATTCTTGGTCAGTAGGTAGTCAGTAGGTAGTCAGTAGGTGGTCAGTAGGTAGTCAGTAGGTAGTCAGTAGGTAGTCAGTAGGTGGTCAGTAGGTGGTCAGTAGGTGGTCAGTAGGTAGTCAGTAGGTAGTCAGTAGGTGGTCAGTAGGTGGTCAGTAGGTAGTCAGTAGGTAGTCAGTAGGTGGTCAGTAGGTAGTCAGTAGGTAGTCAGTAGGTGGTCAGTAGGTAGTCAGTAGGTGGTCAGTAGGTAGTCAGTAGGTAGTCAGTAGGTAGTCAGTAGGTGGTCAGTAGGTAGTCAGTAGGTGGTCAGTAGGTGGTCAGTAGGTGGTCAGTAGGTAGTCAGTAGGTGGTCAGTAGGTGGTCAGTAGGTAGTCAGTAGGTGGTCAGTAGGTGGTCAGTAGGTAGTCAGTAGGTGGACAGTAGGTAGTCAGTAGGTGGTCAGTAGGTGGTCAGTAGGTAGTCAGTAGGTAGTCAGTAGGGGGTCAGTAGGTAGTCAGTAGGTGGTCAGTAGGTGGTCAGTAGGTAGTCAGTAGGTGGTCAGTAGGTAGTCAGTAGGTAGTCAGTAGGTAGTCAGTAGGTGGTCAGTAAGGGGTCAGTAGGTGGTCAGTAGGGGGTCAGTAGGTAGTCAGTAGGGGGTCAGTAGGTAGTCAGTAGGTGGACAGTAGGTAGTCAGTAGGTAGTCAGTAGGGGGTCAGTAGGTAGTCAGTAGGTGGACAGTAGGTAGTCAGTAGGTAGTCAGTAGGTAGTCAGTAGGGGGTCAGTAGGTAGTCAGTAGGTGGTCAGTAGGTGGTCAGTAGGTAGTCAGTAGGTGGTCAGTAGGTAGTCAGTAGGTAGTCAGTAGGTAGTCAGTAGGTGGTCAGTAAGGGGTCAGTAGGTGGTCAGTAGGGGGTCAGTAGGTAGTCAGTAGGGGGTCAGTAGGTAGTCAGTAGGTGGACAGTAGGTAGTCAGTAGGTAGTCAGTAGGGGGTCAGTAGGTAGTCAGTAGGTGGTCAGTAGGTAGTCAGTAGGTAGTCAGTAGGTAGTCAGTAGGGGGTCAGTAGGTAGTCAGTAGGTGGACAGTAGGTAGTCAGTAGGTAGTCAGTAGGTAGTCAGTAGGGGGTCAGTAGGTAGTCAGTAGGTGGTCAGTAGGTGGTCAGTAGGTAGTCAGTAGGTGGTCAGTAGGTAGTCAGTAGGTAGTCAGTAGGTAGTCAGTAGGTGGTCAGTAAGGGGTCAGTAGGTGGTCAGTAGGGGGTCAGTAGGTAGTCAGTAGGGGGTCAGTAGGTAGTCAGTAGGTGGACAGTAGGTAGTCAGTAGGTAGTCAGTAGGGGGTCAGTAGGTAGTCAGTAGGTGGTCAGTAGGTAGTCAGTAGGTAGTCAGTAGGTAGTCAGTAGGGGGTCAGTAGGTAGTCAGTAGGTGGACAGTAGGTAGTCAGTAGGTAGTCAGTAGGTAGTCAGTAGGGGGTCAGTAGGTAGTCAGTAGGTGGTCAGTAGGTAGTCAGTAGGTAGTCAGTAGGTAGTCAGTAGGGGGTCAGTAGGTAGTCAGTAGGTGGTCAGTAGGTGGTCAGTAGGGGGTCAGTAGGTAGTCAGTAGGTAGTCAGTAGGTGGTCAGTAGGGGGTCAGTAGGTGGTCAGTAGGTAGTCAGTAGGTAGTCAGTAGGTGGTCAGTAGGTGGTCAGTAGGTGGTCAGTAGGTAGTCAGTAGGTAGTCAGTAGGTAGTCAGTAGGGGGTCAGTAGGTAGTCAGTAGGTGGTCAGTAGGTGGTCAGTAGGTGGTCAGTAGGGGGTCAGTAGGTAGTCAGTAGGTGGACAGTAGGGGGTCAGTAGGTGGTCAGTAGGTGGTCAGTAGGTGGTCAGTAGGTAGTCAGTAGGTGGTCAGTAGGTAGTCAGTAGGTAGTCAGTAGGTAGTCAGTAGGGGGTCAGTAGGTAGTCAGTAGGTGGTCAGTAGGTGGTCAGTAGGTGGTCAGTAGGGGGTCAGTAGGTAGTCAGTAGGTGGACAGTAGGGGGTCAGTAGGTGGTCAGTAGGTGGTCAGTAGGTGGTCAGTAGGTGGTCAGTAGGTGGTCAGTAGGTAGTCAGTAGGTGGTCAGTAGGTAGTCAGTAGGTGGTCAGTAGGTAGTCAGTAGGTGGTCAGTAGGTGGTCAGTAGGTGGTCAGTAGGTGGTCAGTAGGTAGTCAGTAGGTGGTCAGTAGGTGGTCAGTCGCTCAGATAGATAGAGCCTGTCTACAGTCCTGATTTTTGTAACTGTTATCTTAACATTGGCATAAGCTCAGTACAACGTGCGTTTCAAACATGGTCCTGTTTATCAACTGATGTGCTGATCAATGAACAGTTCATTACCTCTGTCGAAAATAACATGTAAAGTTATGTTTTTACTTGTATTTCTTTTAGCAATAAAGACGGCGACACAACAATATTACACATTTACAATAGGCCTATATCTAAAAAAAAATACATACAGCCAAATGATATAGTGTATACACCGTGCCTTCAGAAAGTATAAAAACCCCTTTACTTATGTCACATGTTGTTGTTGTTACAGCTTGAATTGAAAATGAATGAACTAGATTGGTATTCTCACCATCTACACAAAATACTCCATATTGACACATGGAAAACATGTTTTAGCAATTTTAGCAAATATATTGAAAATTAAGTACAGAAATATTCGAATTTTCATAAGTATTCACAATGCCTTGAGTCAATACATGTTAGAATCACCTTTGGCAGCGATTACAGCTGTGAGTGTTTCTGGGTAAGTCTATAACAGCAATGATTGTACAGTATTTGCACATTGTTATTTGAATTTTTTTTTTTTTTTTAATTCTTCAAGTTGACGATTTATGTCAAACCTGTAACTAGGCCACTCAGGAACATTCAATGTCGTCTTGGTAAGCAACTCTAGTGTATATTTGGCCTTGTGTATTAGGTTATTGTCCTGCTGAAAGGTGAATTTGTCTCCCAGTGTCTGGTGGAAAGCAGACTAAGCCAGGTTTTCCTCCAGGATTTTGCCTGTGCTTAGCTCTATTCCGTTTCTCCCCCCCAAAAAAAACTAGTCCTTGCCGATGACAAGCATACCCATAACATGACGCAGCCACCACCAGGCTTGATGAACAGCTGAGGTCTTGATGAACAGCTGACTGGTAGAATCCGGCGTGGTAAAACAGCAGACATTCCCACATGTATATAAATGTCAGTATAAATATGAAAACAGATGAGAGTACTCACAAGATTTGGAAGAGAACCGACATTTTAAGTATTGATAGTGTGCAAAGTACCATTTGAATTGGTATAAGTCGTTTGTCAGCTCCACATGGACCAGCTTGCATTTCTCTGTGACAGACGACATGCCCACAATCCACCACTCTGCCATAAAGAACTGTGTCCCTGGGCAGTACCGTAGGTACAGCATGCAACAACCTCTTCCTAGAGGGTCTGAGACGTGGACTCTCCTCCGTTCTAGCAAGACACACACAGTAGTACAACACCACATTCACTGCCCACTTGCCTGCCCCTCCACAAACCCAAAAGAGCCACCTAATTAATGGAAATAAGTGTGTGTGTGTGTGTGTGTGTGTGTGTGTGTGTGTGTGTGTGTGTGTGTGTGTGTGTGTGTGTGTGTGTGTGTGTGTGTGTGTGTGTGTGTGTGTGTGTGTGTGTGTGTGTGTCGGGAGGGAGGGAGGGAGGGGCTGTCAAAACTATAAGCTAAATAATTGTCAAATTATATTATATAATTATATATAAATTATACAATCTTCAGATCCAAAGGCCGTACCTCTATCCATTACAAAATGAAACCTGCTATTAAAACATTAGTTTTGACAGACGATTTAAATGGACTGTCTGAAAGCTTTCATCCCAAAATTATTTTGTTCATTTACTCATTACTGATTGAACGTTTATTTCGATTGCTTGGTTAATAAAATAAAATCGTCTAAAACAGTTGATTTGTTGAAAAACTGTTATATCGTTATGTTAGCTAGCTAGCTAGCTAGCTACCTAGATCAAAACGTAACTACATTCATTTTGCTAGCTGCCTTTCTTTACCTGTTTGTTAGCTAGCTAGCTTACAGCTAGCTTTTCAGTTCGTAACTAGCTTACTTTTTCTTAACAAAGCAATTTGTTTTCTCAGCTATGATTTGTGTTGTGGTCTTGGTTGTTCTTAGTTCGAGGATATGTAGCATGGCTAATTGCAGCGTTGGTCTTGTCTACCTTGCTAGTTATGCAATGCTCATCGCATGTGATGTAAGGTAGCGAACTAGCAGTATGACAGTTTCCCAAAGCTTGGGGGTTGGCTTTCATCCTGCTATGAATCTATTTAGCTAGCTATGTAATGTGGAAGAATGTATGAAATAATATGGTTTATGAACTGGTCATAATATGTTAGCTAACGTTACAGTCTTACGTTGGCTAACGTTACCTAGCTAACATTAACAGGCTATCATAGCAGCCAAGGACATTTACTAGCTTATTTGTACATATTTAATTGTTAATTGTTAATAAATATATATATTAGCATTGTCAAAAATGCTACAAAAAGGTAGCACACCGTGGACAGAAATGGGCACAAGAGAAAGTAATCAAAACTGTCGCCCCCTTTACAAATGTATTTAGTCTGAAAGATGTCAAGTCTAATGGTGCCTTTATAGATGCTGTTAGTCTCCTTCTTGACCTTGTTAAAATATCCGGTATGTGTTTGTTTTTTTCCGGTAATGGGACGGACGACTCTTGTGTACGTACCTCTAATCAAGTTGATTAGCACATTTTCATTGAGATTGGTTTCATATTGGCTTAGATATGATGGAGATTTAAATTAAATGAATCGTTGACTCTCAACCAATGCCTTCATAGTTCTGAGGTCTGTGTGAAAGGTCACGACGTGTTGTTTAATTTGTTATGTCAGTAATGACGCTAAAATAGTTGTTTGTCTGTGTGTGTGTGTGTGTGTGTGTGTGTGTCTGTCTGTCTGTCTGTCTGTCTGTCTGTCTGTCTGTCTGTCTGTCTGTCTGTCTGTCTGTCTGTCTGTCTGTCTGTCTGTCTGTCTGTCTGTCTGTCTGTCTGTCTGTCTGTCTGTCTGTCTGTCTGTCTGTCTGTCTGTCTGTCTGCGTGTGTGTGTGTGTGTGTGTGTGTCTGTCTGTCTGTCTGTCTGTCTGTCTGTCTGTCTGTCTGTCTGTCTGTCTGTCTGTCTGTCTGTCTGTCTGTCTGTCTGTCTGTCTGTAGAATGATAACTAGGTTGAAGACGGACAGGTTGAAGACGGAGAGCAGTGACAGGGAGTAGACAGGGGTCGTGTGTGTCTGTCTGTGTGGCAGCAGCACTAGACAGAGGTCAGATGGTAATTAGTTCCTACCCAGGAGCCGTCTCTCCTCAGAATGGGACCAAACCTGCTTCTTCCTCCGTCTCTCTCTGTCTCTGTCTCTCTCTCTGTTTCTCTCTCTGTCTCTCTCTCTGTCTCTCTCTCTGTCTCTCTCTCTGTCTCTCTCTGTGTCTCTCTCTCTCTCGCAGTGTCTCTCTCTCTCTCTCTCTGTCTCTCTCTCTCTCTCTCTCTCTCTCTCTCTCTCTCTCTCTCTCTCTCTCTCTCTCTCTCTCTCTCTCTCTCTCTCTCTCTCTCTGCAGACATTTAATTTACTATTACTCAGTTGTTTGCCATTGAAATACCATCCCAGTCCCGTCTGTGGTAGTAGTCAGTAGTCCGTGGATGGATCTCAGAAGGAGCTGAAAGAACCAGCTAATGTTATTGTTGTTGTTGTTGTCATGGTTACTTTGTTTGTTTATACATCTATAGAGATACTCTGACCAAGGTCCAACATCATTCAAGTTAAGTGTTTTTCATACATCAGAGCTGTCTAAGCATTAGGGCTAAGCTATATGATCAATTCCTTTAGGCTTAAATCCATGGCCGTGTTAATTGTGGGTTCCTTTGTGTTCTATAATGTGACTGCGTGTGTGGTCTGCAACACACACACACACACACACACACACACACACTGCTTGTGGTCCGCATTTCCCTCGGGGAATCGATCCAGGATCGGGACTTTGAAAGCAATTTGTGCTTCACGCCAAGACATCACAACAGATTATGGCCAATTCAACAGTATGTCAATGTCTCTTTTTCACTCGCCTGTTAGAAACAGACCTAAAACCCCATTTGTATTGGAGCCTCTCTACTGTCGCCTGTTAGAAACAGACCTAAAACCCCATTTGTATTGGAGCCTCTCTACTGTCGCCTGTTAGAAACAGACCTAAAACCCCATTTGTATTGGAGCCTCTCTCTACTGTCGCCTGTTAGAAACAGACCTAAAACCCCATTTGTATTGGAGCCTCTCTCTACTGTCGCCTGTTAGAAACAGACCTAAAACCCCATTTGTATTGGAGCCTCTCTACTGTCGCCTGTTAGAAACAGACCTAAAACCCCATTTGTATTGGAGCCTCTCTCTACTGTCGCCTGTTAGAAACAGACCTAAAACCCCATTTGTATTGGAGCCTCTCTCTACTGTTGCCTGTTAGAATCAGACCTAAAACCCCATTTGTATTGGAGCCTCTCTCTACTGTCGCCTGTTAGAAACAGACCTAAAACCCCATTTGTATTGGAGCCTCTCTCTACTGTCGCCTGTTAGAAACAGACCTAAAACCCCATTTGTATTGGAGCCTCTCTCTACTGTCGCCTGTTAGAAACAGACCTAAAACCCCATTTGTATTGGAGCCTCTCTCTACTGTCGCCTGTTAGAAACAGACCTAAAACCCCATTTGTATTGAAGCCTCTCTCCACTGTCGCCTGTTAGAAACAGACCTAAAACCCCATTTGTATTGGAGCCTCTCTCTACTGTCCTCTGTTAGAAACAGACCTAAAACCCCATTTGTATTGAAGCCTCTCTCTACTGTCCTCTGTTAGAAACAGACCTAAAACCCCATTTGTATTGGAGCCTCTCTCTACTGTCGCCTGTTAGAAACAGACCTAAAACCCCATTTGTATTGGAGCCTCTCTCTACTGGCACCTGTTAGAAACAGACCTCAAACCCCATTTGTATTGGAGCCTCTCTACTGTCGCCTGTTAGAAACAGACCTCAAACCCCATTTGAATTGGAGCCTCTCTCTACTGTCGCCTGTTAGAAACAGACCTAAAACCCCATTTGTATTGGAGCCTCTCTCTACTGTCGCCTGTTAGAAACAGACCTAAAACCCCATTTGTATTGAAGCCTCTCTCTACTGTCGCCTGTTAGAAACAGACCTAAAACCCCATTTGTATTGAAGCCTCTCTCTACTGTCACCTGTTAGAAACAGACCTCAAACCCCATTTGTATTGGAGCCTCTCTCTACTGTCGCCTGTTAGAAACAGACCTAAAACCCCATTTGTATTGGAGCCTCTCTCTACTGTCACCTGTTAGAAACAGACCTAAAACCCCATTTGTATTGTAGCCTCTCTCTACTGTCGCCTGTTAGAAACAGACCTAAAACCCCATTTGTATTGGAGCCTCTCTCCACTGTCGCCTGTTAGAAACAGACCTAAAACCCCATTTGTATTGGAGCCTCTCTCTACTGTCGCCTGTTAGAAACAGACCTAAAACCCCATTTGTATTGGAGCCTCTCTCTACTGGCACCTGTTAGAAACAGACCTCAAACCCCATTTGTATTGGAGCCTCTCTACTGTCGCCTGTTAGAAACAGACCTCAAACCCCATTTGTATTGGAGCCTCTCTCTACTGTCGCCTGTTAGAAACAGACCTAAAACCCCATTTGTATTGGAGCCTCTCTCTACTGTCGCCTGTTAGAAACAGACCTAAAACCCCATTTGTATTGAAGCCTCTCTCTACTGTCGCCTGTTAGAAACAGACCTAAAACCCCATTTGTATTGAAGCCTCTCTCTACTGTCACCTGTTAGAAACAGACCTCAAACCCCATTTGTATTGGAGCCTCTCTCTACTGTCGCCTGTTAGAAACAGACCTAAAACCCCATTTGTATTGGAGCCTCTCTCTACTGTCACCTGTTAGAAACAGACCTAAAACCCCATTTGTATTGTAGCCTCTCTCTACTGTCGCCTGTTAGAAACAGACCTAAAACCCCATTTGTATTGGAGCCTCTCTCTACTGTCGCCTGTTAGAAACAGACCTAAAACCCAATTTGTATTGAAGCCTCTCTCCACTGTCGCCTGTTAGAAACAGCCTTAAAACCCCATTTGTATTGGAGCCTATCTCTACTGTCGCCTGTTAGAAACAGACCTAAAACCCCATTTGTATTGGAGCCTCCCTCTACTGTCCTCTGTTAGAAACAGACCTAAAACCCCATTTGTATTGGAGCCTCTCTCTACTGTCGCCTGTTAGAAACAGACCTAAAACCCCATTTGTATTGGAGCCTCTCTCTACTGTCGCCTGTTAGAAACAGACCTAAAACCCCATTTGTATTGGAGCCTCTCTCTACTGTCGCCTGTTAGAAAAAAGACCTAAAACCCCATTTGTATTGAAGCCTCTCTCTACTGTCACCTGTTAGAAACAGACCTAAAACCCCATTTGTATTGGAGCCTCTCTCTACTGTCGCCTGTTAGAAAAAAGACCTAAAACCCCATTTGTATTGAAGCCTCTCTCTACTGTCGCCTGTTAGAAACAGACCTAAAACCCCATTTGTATTGGAGCCTCCCTCTACTGTCGCCTGTTAGAAACAGACCTAAAACCCCATTTGTATTGGAGCCTCTCTCTACTGTCGCCTGTTAGAAACAGACCTAAAACCCCATTTGTATTGGAGCCTCTCTCTACTGTCGCCTGTTAGAAACAGACCTAAAACCCCATTTGTATTGGAGCCTCTCTCTACTGTCGCCTGTTAGAAACAGACCTAAAACCCCATTTGTATTGGAGCCTCTCTCTACTGTCGCCTGTTAGAAACAGACCTAAAACCCCATTTGTATTGAAGCCTCTCTCCACTGTCGCCTGTTAGAAACAGACCTAAAACCCCATTTGTATTGGAGCCTCTCTCTACTGTCCTCTGTTAGAAACAGACCTAAAACCCCATTTGTATTGAAGCCTCTCTCTACTGTCCTCTGTTAGAAACAGACCTAAAACCCCATTTGTATTGGAGCCTCTCTCTACTGTCGCCTGTTAGAAACAGACCTAAAACCCCATTTGTATTGGAGCCTCTCTCTACTGTCACCTGTTAGAAACAGACCTTAAACCCCATTTGTATTGAAGCCTCTCTCTACTGTCGCCTGTTAGAAACAGACCTAAAACCCCATTTGTATTGAAGCCTCTCTCTACTGTCACCTGTTAGAAACAGACCTCAAACCCCATTTGTATTGGAGCCTCTCTCTACTGTCGCCTGTTAGAAACAGACCTAAAACCCCATTTGTATTGGAGCCTCTCTCTACTGTCACCTGTTAGAAACAGACCTTAAACCCCATTTGTATTGGAGCCTCTCTCTACTGTCGCCTGTTAGAAACAGACCTAAAACCCCATTTGTATTGGAGCCTCTCTACTGTCGCCTGTTAGAAACAGACCTAAAACCCCATTTGTATTGGAGCCTCTCTACTGTCGCCTGTTAGAAACAGACCTCAAACCCCATTTGTATTGGAGCCTCCCTCTACTGTCGCCTGTTAGAAACAGACCAAAAACCCCATTTGTATTGGAGCCTCTCTCTACTGTCGCCTGTTAGAAACAGACCTAAAACCCCATTTGTATTGGAGCCTCTCTCTACTGTCGCCTGTTAGAAACAGACCTAAAACCCCATTTGTATTGGAGCCTCTCTCTACTGTCGCCTGTTAGAAACAGACCTAAAACCCCATTTGTATTGGAGCCTCTCTCTACTGTCGCCTGTTACAAACAGACCTAAAACCCCATTTGTATTGGAGCCTCTCTCTACTGTCGCCTGTTAGAAACAGACCTAAAACCCCATTTGTATTGGAGCCTCTCTCTACTGTCCTCTGTTAGAAACAGACCTAAAACCCCATTTGTATTGGAGCCTCTCTCTACTGTCGCCTGTTAGAAACAGACCTAAAACCCCATTTGTATTGGAGCCTCTCTCTACTGTCGCCTGTTAGAAACAGACCTAAAACCCCATTTGTATTGGAGCCTCTCTACTGTCGCCTGTTAGAAACAGACCTAAAACCCCATTTGTATTGAAGCCTCTCTCCACTGTCGCCTGTTAGAAACAGACCTAAAACCCCATTTGTATTGGAGCCTCTCTCTACTGTCGCCTGTTAGAAACAGACCTAAAACCCCATTTGTATTGGAGCCTCCCTCTACTGTCCTCTGTTAGAAACAGACCTAAAACCCCATTTGTATTGGAGCCTCTCTCTACTGTCGCCTGTTAGAAACAGACCTAAAACCCCATTTGTATTGGAGCCTCTCTCTACTGTCGACTGTTAGAAACAGACCTAAAACCCCATTTGTATTGGAGCCTCTCTCTACTGTCGCCTGTTAGAAACAGACCTAAAACCCCATTTGTATTGGAGCCTCTCTACTGTCGCCTGTTAGAAACAGACCTAAAACCCCATTTGTATTGGAGCCTCTCTCTACTGTCCTCTGTTAGAAACAGACCTAAAACCCCATTTGTATTGAAGCCTCTCTCTACTGTCGCCTGTTAGAAACAGACCTAAAACCCCATTTGTATTGAAGCCTCTCTCCACTGTCGCCTGTTAGAAACAGACCTAAAACCCCATTTGTATTGAAGCCTCTCTCTACTGTCGCCTGTTAGAAACAGACCTAAAACCCCATTTGTATTGAAGCCTCTCTCTACTGTCGCCTGTTAGAAATAGACCTAAAACCCCATTTGTATTGGAGCCTCTCTCTACTGTCGCCTGTTAGAAACAGACCTAAAACCCCATTTGTATTGGAGCCTCTCTCTACTGTCGCCTGTTAGAAACAGACCTAAAACCCCATTTGTATTGGAGCCTCTCTCTACTGTCGCCTGTTAGAAACAGACCTCAAACCCCATTTGTATTGGAGCCTCTCTACTGTCGCCTGTTAGAAACAGACCTAAAACCCCATTTGTATTGAAGCCTCTCTCCACTGTCGCCTGTTAGAAACAGACCTAAAACCCCATTTGTATTGGAGCCTCTCTCTACTGTCCTCTGTTAGAAACAGACCTAAAACCCCATTTGTATTGAAGCCTCTCTCTACTGTCCTCTGTTAGAAACAGACCTAAAACCCCATTTGTATTGGAGCCTCTCTCTACTGTCGCCTGTTAGAAACAGACCTAAAACCCCATTTGTATTGGAGCCTCTCTCTACTGTCACCTGTTAGAAACAGACCTCAAACCCCATTTGTATTGGAGCCTCTCTACTGTCGCCTGTTAGAAACAGACCTAAAACCCCATTTGTATTGGAGCCTCTCTCTACTGTCGCCTGTTAGAAACAGACCTAAAACCCCATTTGTATTGGAGCCTCTCTCTACTGTCGCCTGTTAGAAACAGACCTAAAACCCCATTTGTATTGAAGCCTCTCTCTACTGTCGCCTGTTAGAAACAGACCTAAAACCCCATTTGTATTGAAGCCTCTCTCTACTGTCACCTGTTAGAAACAGACCTCAAACCCCATTTGTATTGGAGCCTCTCTCTACTGTCGCCTGTTAGAAACAGACCTAAAACCCCATTTGTATTGGAGCCTCTCTCTACTGTCACCTGTTAGAAACAGACCTCAAACCCCATTTGTATTGGAGCCTCTCTCAGCTGTCGCCTGTTAGAAACAGACCTAAAACCCCATTTGTATTGGAGCCTCTCTCTACTGTCACCTGTTAGAAACAGACCTAAAACCCCATTTGTATTGGAGCCTCTCTCTACTGTCGCCTGTTAGAAACAGACCTAAAACCCCATTTGTATTGGAGCCTCTCTACTGTCGCCTGTTAGAAACAGACCTAAAACCCCATTTGTATTGGAGCCTCTCTACTGTCGCCTGTTAGAAACAGACCTCAAACCCCATTTGTATTGGAGCCTCTCTCTACTGTCACCTGTTAGAAACAGACCTCAAACCCCATTTGTATTGGAGCCTCTCTCTACTGTCGCCTGTTAGAAACAGACCTAAAACCCCATTTGTATTGGAGCCTCTCTCTACTGTCGCCTGTTAGAAACAGACCTAAAACCCCATTTGTATTGGAGCCTCTCTACTGTCGCCTGTTAGAAACAGACCTAAAACCCCATTTGTATTGGAGCCTCTCTACTGTCGCCTGTTAGAAACAGACCTCAAACCCCATTTGTATTGGAGCCTCCCTCTACTGTCGCCTGTTAGAAACAGACCTAAAACCCCATTTGTATTGGAGCCTCTCTCTACTGTCGCCTGTTAGAAACAGACCTAAAACCCCATTTGTATTGGAGCCTCTCTCTACTGTCGCCTGTTAGAAACAGACCTAAAACCCCATTTGTATTGGAGCCTCTCTACTGTCGCCTGTTAGAAACAGACCTAAAACCCCATTTGTATTGAAGCCTCTCTCTACTGTCGCCTGTTAGAAACAGACCTAAAACCCCATTTGTATTGGAGCCTCTCTCTACTGTCGCCTGTTAGAAACAGACCTAAAACCCCATTTGTATTGGAGCCTCTCTACTGTCGCCTGTTAGAAACAGACCTCAAACCCCATTTGTATTGGAGCCTCTCTCTACTGTCGCCTGTTAAAACAGACCTCAAACCCCATTTGTATTGGAGCCTCTCTCTACTGTCGCCTGTTAGAAACAGACCTAAAACCCCATTTGTATTGGAGCCTCTCTCTACTGTCGCCTGTTAGAAACAGACCTCAAACCCCATTTGTATTGGAGCCTCTCTCTACCTCTTAGCAGTGACTTCTTCAAATAGACAAAATAAGACATAATACCATTGAAGATTTCACCCTCTTGTCTGCGTCATAATTGGCTATATGGTGCTCTGGTCTAAAGTAGTGCACTATATAGGGAATAGGGTTCTATAGGGCCATGGACAAAGGTATTGTACTATATCGGGAATAGGGTTCTATAAGGCCCTGGTTTAAAGTAGTGCACTATATAGGGAATAGGGTTCTATAGGGCCCTGGTCTAAAGTAGTGCACTATATATAGGGAATAGGGTTCTATAGGGCCCTGGTCTAAAGTAGTGCACTATATATAGGGAATAGGGTTCTATAGGGCCCTGGTCTAAAGTAGTGCACTATATATAGGTGAATAGGGTTCTATAGGGCCCTGGTCTAAAGTAGTGTACTATATAGGGAATAGGGTTCTATAGGGCCATGGACAAAGGTATTGTACTATATCGGGAATAGGGTTCTATAAGGCCCTGGTTTAAAGTAGTGCACTATATAGGGAATAGGGTTCTATAGGGCCCTGGTCTAAAGTAGTGCACTATATAGGGAATAGGGTTCTATAGGGCCCTGATCTAAAGTAGTGCACTATATATAGGGAACAGGGTTCTATAGGGCCCTGGTCTAAAGTAGTGCACTATATATAGGGAATAGGGTTCTATAGGGCCCTGGTCTAAAGTAGTGCACTATATATAGGGAATAAGGTTCCATTTGGAACAAAGACTCTCTCTCTTAGTCACTGATGTGCCGTTTTGGACTTGATGGGGCCAGCCTGAAGGACTTGGTTCTGTACGGAGGAGTCACCCTTTACGCTTTCTGATGCATTAAAGGAGGACATCATTGTGCTCTGTGTTGTAATCCACTAGGTGTTTAGTGTTATTAAAGAGACAGTGTGCCAAGTCATTTGTTATCCTGGATTTGTAACAAATACCGTTGGATGTCTCCAAAATGGAGTTCGATGGACCCTGGTCGACTATAACATGTACCGTCTCCCTCCATACTATATCATGTACCATCTCTCTCCATACTATAACATGTCCCATCTCCCTCTATACTATAACATGTACCATCTCCCTCCATATTATAACATGTACCATCTCTTTTCTATACTATAACATGTACCATCTCCCTCCATACTATATCATGTACCATCTCCCTCTATACTATAACATGTACCATCTCCCTCCATACCATCTCTCTCCATACTATAACATGTACCATCTCCCTCCATACATCTCCCTCCATACTATATCATGTACCATCTCTCTCCATACTATATCATGTACCATCTCCCTCCATACTATATCATGTACCATCTCCCTCTATACTATATCATGTACCATCTCCCTCCATACTATATCATGTACCATCTCTCTCCATACTATAACATGTACCATCACCCTCCATATTATAACATGTACCATCTCCCTCCATATTATAACATGTACCATCTCCCTCCATATTATAACATGTACCATCTCCCTCCATATTATAACATGTACCATCTCCCTCCATATTATAACGTGTACCATCTCCCTCTATACTTTAACATGTACCATCTCCCACCATAAAATCTCTCTCCATACTTTAACATGTACCATCTCCCTCTATACTATAACATGTACCATCTCCCTCCATACCATCTCTCTCCATACTATAACATGTCCCATCTCCCTCTATACTATAACATGTACCATCTCCCTCCATATTATAACATGTACCATCTCCCTCCATATTAGAACATGTACCATCTCTTTTCTATACTATAACATGTACCATCTCCCTCCATACCATCTCTCTCCATACTATAACATGTACCATCTCCCTCCATACATCTCCCTCCATATTATAACATGTACCATCGCCCTCCATACCATCTCCCTCCATACTATAACATGTACCATCTCCCTCCATACTATATAATGTACCATCTCCCTCCATACCATCTCCCTCCATATTATACCATGTACCATCTCCCTACATACTATGTCATGTACCATCTCCCTCCTTACTATAACATGTACCATCTCCCTCCATACTATATCATGTACCATCTCCCTCCATACTATAACATGTACCATCTCCCTCCATACTATATCATGTACCATCTCCCTCCATACTATATCATGTACCATCTCCCTCCATACTATATCATGTACCATCTCCCTCCATACTATATCATGTACCATCTCTCTCCATACTATATCATGTACCATCTCTCTCCATACTATATCATGTACCATCTCCCTCCATACTATACCATGTACCATCTCCCTCCATATTATAACATGTACCATCTCCCTCCATACCATCTCCCTCCATACTATAACATGTACCATCTCCCGCCATACTATAACATGTACCATCTCCCTCCATACTATATAATGTACCACCTCCCTCCATACTATATAATGTACCATCTCCCTCCATACTATATCATGTACCATCTCCCTCCATACTATATCATGTACCATCTCCATCCATACTATAACATGTACCATCTCCCTCCATACTATATCATGTACCACCTCCCTCCATACTATATCATGTACCATCTCCCTCCATACTATATCATGTACCATCTCCCTCCATACTATATCATGTACCATCTCCCTCCATACTATATCATGTACCATCTCCCTCCATACTATATCATGTACCATCTCCATGACACTCCGTTGTGGGAAGAGGAGTGTGTTTAATCCCAGTTGATTCATATGGATCTCGCCCTGCTCCTGACTGATTATTAGGACGTTGTTATTATTATGATGACCTGAACAGATGTCTGGGTCTAAGGTCTAAATGCCACCCTATTCCCTATATATTACACTATATAGACCCTACCCTGGCCAAATGTAGTGCACTAATATAGGGTTTAGGGAACCTCTTGAGGATAGTATCCTTTTTTTTCTTCAATTTTTGTCTAAAATGACATACCCAAGTCTAACTGCCTGTAGCTCAGGACCTGACGCAAGGATTTGCATTTTCTTGGTACCATTTGAAAGGCAACACTTTGAAGTTTGTGGAAATGTGAAATTAATGTAGGTGAATATAACACATTAGATATGGTAAAAGATAATACTAACAAAAAAAACGTGTTTTCTGTATTTTTTTTGTTCCATCATCTTTGAAATGCAAGAGGAAAGCCATAATATAACATTGCAGTTTAGTCGCAATTCAGATTTTGGCCATTAGATGGCAGCAGTGTGTGTGCAAAGTTGCTGAACGATACAGTGAAGCATTGCAATACTGGACAATATTTGGTATCAAGTCTGCCAGGAGTTTGCCCAAATGTGCCGAATTGGTAAATTGATACATTTTCAAGTACATAACTATAGAGAACATACAACAATGATATGGTAACACAACATTTCAGTTTACACACTCCCAGGAATGTCATACATGATGGATCATTAGCTTATCCACTAACTTTAAAACATCAAGATGGCCGGGCGGAGAGGGTGTGGAGCCAGAGACAGCAGTGGGGGAACCCAGTTCCTACATTTATTAAATATAAAAATAGATTTTATCAAACACAACTATGCTACATTTTATCTCTGAGACCCTCAGGATGACAAATCAGAGCAAGATTACTGAATGTAAATACATTATTTACCTTCAGAAGTGAATGTATCAAACCAGTTGCCGTGATGAAAGTGTTTTGTTGTTGTTGTGCTCTCTCCTCAAACAATTGCATGGTATTTTTTCACTGTAATAGCTACTGTAAATTGGACAGTGCAGTTAGATTAACAAGAATTTAAGCTTTCACCGACCACGTAGAGGTTAATCAGTGTTGCCTGAAGCAGTGAAGGCGGATACTAACGACAGTGATAATAGAAACATACTGGACTGTACAATACACAGACAGGATATTTAACATACACTCTACTGTACAATACACAGATAGGATACTTAACATACACTCTACTGTACAATACACAGACAGGATATTTAACATACACTCTACTGTACAATACACAGACAGGATATATAACATACAATCTACTGTACAATACACAGATAGGATATTTAACATACAATCTACTGTACAATACACAGATAGGATATTTAACATACACTCTACTGTACAATACACAGATAGGATATTTAACATACACTCTACTGTACAATACACAGACAGGATATATAACATACAATCTACTGTACAATACACAGACAGGATATATAACATACAATCTACTGTACAATACACAGATAGGATATTTAACATACAATCTACTGTACAATACACAGATAGGATATTTAACATACACTCTACTGTACAATACACAGATAGGATATTTAACATACACTCTACTGTACAATACACAGATAGGATATTTAACATACACTCTACTGTACAATACACAGATAGGATATTTAACATACACTCTACTGTACAATACACAGATAGGATATTTAACATACACTCTACTGTACAATACACAGACAGGATATTTAACATACACTCTACTGTACAATACACAGACAGGATATATAACATACAATCTACTGTACAATACACAGACAGGATATTTAACATACACTCTACTGTACAATACACAGATAGGATATATAACATACACTCTACTGTACAATGCACAGACAGGATATATAACATACACTCTACTGTACAATACACAGATAGGATATATAACATACACTCTACTGTACAATACACAGATAGGATATATAACATACACTCTACTGTACAATACACAGATAGGATATATAACATACACTCTACTGTACAATACACAGATAGGATATATAACATACACTCTACTGTACAATACACAGATAGGATATATAACATACACTCTACTGTACAATACACAGATAGGATATATAACATACACTCTACTGTACAATACACAGACAGGATATATAACATACACTCTACTGTACAATACACAGATAGGATATTTAACATACACTCTACTGTACAATACACAGATAGGATATATAACATACACTCTACTGTACAATGCACAGACAGGATATATAACTAAAACATGAACTCTGGGATCTCAAGTATAATTATTCATAACAAAGTGCACAAATTATATTAGTAACATATCGCGCAAATGTCTAAATTGTTATGATATTATACAAGTTGCAGAATGCGTAGCGTATCACAAGGAATCAATGACGTAGTACACAAAACACAGGAATACTTTTTTTGAACTTTGTGAACAACACTTTAAAAAGCTACTGGCTGAAATGATCCATAACATTTCTGAATGCATCTTTCAACCTAATAGTGTTATTTACTTATAGGACAATGGACTTTTGATTCCATTAGTGAGTCTTGTCTGAGCCACAATGGCCCATAGGGCAGAAACCTATCTACTATTGGTTTAGTGAGGCAGCTGGACAACCCCCCCACCCCACCCCCCCGGGACAGTAAAACACAGTGTATGTTTCACTGGTTTCAAGTACTAATTATCTGTATTTTTACTTTTATTAAATAGACAAGGGAACATAGTGTATACAGGTGCATTTAACCTTATAGTCCGATTTATTTAAGACGATGTCTTTTTGTTTTCTATAGTGTGTGTTATGTCAGACCGAGCGAGCTCACCCTGACTCCTTGTAGTTAGTTTTGGCCCCATGGGGCTTCCATAGGAGTGCGTGTGGTTTAGCTAATTGGGATTCTAGCTCTTAATTGGAGCTGTGGAAACAAACATTCCAAATTGCAGCTCTTGAACGCACCCTCCTGGGAAATAAGTGTGTTCATCTTTATTTTGTTCACCTTTAAACATTGTTTTCTTTTCAGCAGTTCAAGACCAAGGGCAGATACGGCCACTAGTTTGTTTGATAAAGCTTGCTTGGCATGGATGCCATTGAGAGCCTTACTAAGGTACAATATGATGCTACTGTAACAAATACACATGACCTTAGAACATGAAAGCATAGGAAATCCCTTATGGAGATGTCCTGAAGTTCTCTGTGTCGTGTGAAATTGTAGTCGTCCCCCCTCCAAGCTTTTCCACCCACCCACCCACTCACACACCCAGGGAAATACTTCTGATTAGCTCAGTAATCATAAAATCTGTTTAAGAGACTAGAATCCCTCTCCTCCCTTGTTCCTATCGAATCCCACCAGATGTTTCCCCTCTCCCCTCCTCCCTGGCTCCTATCGAATCCCACCAGATGTCTCCCCTCTCCCCCCTCCTCCCTTGGTCCTATCGAATCCCACCAGATGTCTCCCCTCTCCCCTCCTCCTCCCTTGGTCCTATCGAATCCCACCAGATGTCTCCCCTCTCCCCTCTCCTCCCTCGTTCCTATCGAATCCCACCAGATGTTTCCCCTCTCCCCTCTCCCCTCCTCCCTTGTTCCTATCAAATCCCACCAGATGTTTCCCCTCTCCCCCCCCTTCCTCCCTTGTTCCTATCGAATCCCACCAGACGTTTCCCCTCTCCCCTCTCCCCTCTCCCCTCCTCCCTCGCTCCTATCGAATCCCACCAGATGTTTCCCCTCTCCCCTCTCTTCTCCTCCCTTGTTCCTATCGAATCCCACCAGACGTTTCCCCTCTCCCCTCTCCCCTCTCCCCTCCTCCCTCGCTCCTATCGAATCCCACCAGATGTTTCCCCTCTCCCCTCCTCCCTTGTTCCTATCGAATCCCACCAGATGTCTCCCCTCTCCCCTCCTCCCTCGCTCCTATCGAATCCCACCAGATGTTTCCCCTCTCCCCTCCTCCCTCGTTCCTATCGAATCCCACCAGACGTTTCCCCTCTCCCCTCTCCCCTCTCCCCTCCTCCCTCGCTCCTATCGAATCCCACCAGATGTTTCCCCTCTCCCCTCCTCCCTTGTTCCTATCGAATCCCACCAGATGTCTCCCCTCTCCCCTCCTCCCTCGCTCCTATCGAATCCCACCAGATGTTTCCCCTCTCCCCTCCTCCCTTGTTCCTATCGAATCCCACCAGATGTTTCCCCTCTCCCCTCTCCCCTCCTCCCTTGTTCCTATCGAATCCCACCAGATGTCTCCCCTCTCCCCTCTCCCCTCTCCTCTCCTCCCTCGCTCCTATCGAATCCCACCAGATGTCTCCCCTCTCCCCTCTCCCCTCTCCTCTCCTCCCTCGCTCCTATCGAATCCCACCAGATGTTTCCCCTCTACCCTCCTCCAATGTCATCTGCATCAACATCCTTTCAACATCCTCCGTGCTCCATTGTCTGGATCCCTGTGCACCTTGGGAAATATGCAAATGCATTATGAGAAAACAACAGCAGCAGTGAACAATAACAAGAACTGCTGTAAACATAAACAAACACCTCAGCAGAGTGAGATAAGAGCGGACAACTCAAACTTCAAATCAAAGAAAACGTCTCCGTTTTGGAACCTCTGAGTTGTCTGTCCTCCTTCCTGAACCTCTGTGTTGTCTGTCCTCCTTCCTGAACCTCTGTGTTGTCTGTCCTCCTTCCTGAACCTCTGTGTTGTCTGTCCTCCTTCCTGAACCTCTGTGCTGTCTGTCCTCCTTCCTGAAACATTGTGTTGTCTGTCCTCCTTCCTGAATCTCTGTGTTGTGTTGTCTGTCCTTCCTGAACCTCTGTGTTGTCTGTCCTCCTTCCTGAAACATTGTGTTGTCTGTGCTCCTTCCTGAATCTCTGTGTTGTCTGTCCTCCTTTCTGAACCTCTGTGTTGTCTGTCCTCCTTCCTGAACCTCTGTGTTGTCTGTCCTCCTTCCTGAACCTCTGTGTTGTCTGTCCTCCTTCCTGAACCTCTGAGTTGTCTGTCCTCCTTCCTGAACCTCTGTGTTGTCTGTCCTACTTCCTGAAACATTGTGTTGTCTGTCCTCCTTCCTGAAACATTGTGTTGTCTGTCCTCCTTCCTGAAACATTGTGTTGTCTGTCCTCCTTCCTGAATCTCTGTGTTGTGCTGTCTGTCCTCCTTCCTGAATCTCTGTGTTGTCTGTCCTCCTTCCTGAACCTCTGTGCTATCTGTCCTCCTTCCTGAACCTCTGTACTGTCTGTCCTCCTTCCTGAACCTCTGTGTTGTCTGTCCTCCTTCCTGAACCTCTGTGTTGTCTGTCCTCCTTCCTGAACCTCTGTGTTGTCTGTCCTCCTTCCTGAACCGATGTGCTGTCTGTCCTCCTTCCTGAACCTCTGTGTTGTCTGTCCTCCTTCCTGAACCTCTGTGTTGTCTGTCCTCCTTCCTGAACCTATGTGCTGTCTTTCCTCCTTCCTGAACCTCTGTGTTGTCTGTCCTCCTTCTTGAACCTCTGTGTTGTCTGTCCTCCTTCCTGAACCTCTGTGTTGTCTGTCCTCCTTCCTGAACCTCTGTGTTGTTTGTCCTCCTTCCTGAACCTATGTGCTGTCTTTCCTCCTTCCTGAACCTCTGTGTTGTCTGTCCTCCTTCCTGAACCTCTGTGTTGTCTGTCCTCCTTCCTGAACCTATGTGCTGTCTGTCCTCCTTCCTGAACCTCTGTACTGTCTGTCCTCCTTCTTGAACCTCTGTACTGTCTGTCCTCCTTCTTGAACCTCTGTGTTGTCTGTCCTCCTTCCTGAACCTCTGTGTTGTCTGTCCTCCTTCTTGAACCTCTGTGTTGTCTGTCCTCCTTCCTGAACCTCTGTGCTGTCTGTCCTCCTTCCTGAACCTCTGTGCTGTCTGTCCTCCTTCCTGAACCTCTGTACTGTCTGTCCTCCTTCCTGAACCTCTGTGCTGTCTGTCCTCCTTCCTGAACCTCTGTACTGTCTGTCCTCCTTCCTGAACCTCTGTGCTGTCTGTCCTCCTTCCTGTGTAGTTGTTGACTCCACTTGGAAGAAATCAATTGTCTCAGTAGGATGTGATGAGATGAAGGGGAGGGGGGGGCTCTCATTAACCCTGGTGACATACTGTATGTCAGAGAGAACGCCGCCCCGCCCTGTTTGAAGCCTGCTGTTTGTGTTGTTCACACTGAGTTGGATCTCTGGATCTCTGTTTGTTTAGAGTGATGTAGCTGCAAAATGCCATCCGACAACTCAGCACACATCTGTCTGATGCATTAGCATTAGAGGCTATAGCTAAAATTACACCCCTATTCCCTGCACAGGGACCATAGGCCTCTGGCCAAAGGTAGTGAGCCGTATAGGGAACAGGGTGCCAATTTGTACGCATGTTGTATAGTGTGTAGTGTATGAAGACGCTGCATGAATACAGGAGGACATATTAAAGTTGACACTCTGTTCCACACTCTGAACCGGATCTAGAGCAATATCTACCATACGGGTCCAATATCTACCATACTGGTCCAATATATACCATACTGGTCCAATATCTACAATTCTGGTACAATATCTACAATTCTGGTACAATATCTACCATACTGGTCCAACATCTACCATACTGGTCCAATATCAACCATACTGGTCCAACATCTACCATACTGGTCCAATATCTACCATACTGGTCCAATATCTACCATACTGGTCCAATATCTACCAACCTGGTCCAATAACCACTATCCTGGTCCAATATCTACCATACTGGTGCAACATCTACCATACTGGTCCAATATCTACCATACTGGTCCAATATCTACCATACTGGTCCAATATCTACAATTCTGGTTCAATATCTACAATTCTGGTCCAATATATACTATACTGGTCCAATATATACTATACTGGTCCAATATCTACTATACTGGTCCAATATCTACCATACTGGTCCAACATCTACCATACTGGTCCAATATCTACAATTCTGGTCCAATATCTACCATACTGGTCCAATATATACTATACTGGTCCAATATCTACCATACTGGTCCAATATCTACCATACTGGTCCAATATATACATTACTTGTTTAATATCTACCATACTGGTTCAATATCTACCATACTGGTCCAATATCTACCATACTGGTCCAATATCCACCATACTGCTGTCCTGGAGAGATACCCTCCTGTAGGATTTAACTCTAACCCTGTTCCTGGAGAGCTACCCTCCTGTAGGTTTTAACTCCAACCCTGTTCCTGGAGAGCTACCCTCCTGTAGCTTTTAACTCGAACCCTGTTCCTGGAGAGATACCCTCCTGTAGGTTTTAACTCCAACCCTGTTCCTGGAGAGCTACCCTCCTGTAGGTTTTAACTCCAACCCTGTTCCTGGAGAGATACCCTCCTGTAGGTTTTAACTCCAACCCTGTTCCTGGAGAACTACCCTCCTATAGGTTTTGGAGAGCCCTGCCCTGTATAGTACACCACTTAGGACCAGAGCCCTCTATGGGTCCAGGAACAGGGTTGGAGAGCCCTGCCCTCTCTATGGGTCCAGGAACAGGGTTGGAGAGCCCTGCCCCCTCTATGGGTCCAGGAACAGAGATGGAGAGCCCTGCCCCCTCTATGGGTCCAGGAACAGGGTTGGAGAGCCCTGCCCTCTCTATGGGTCCAAGAACAGGGTTGGAGAGCCCTGCCCCCTCTATGGGTCCAGGAACAGGGTTGGAGAGCCCTGCCCCCTCTATGGGTCCAAGAACAGGGTTGGAGAGCCCTGCCCCCTCTATGGGTCCAGGAACAGGGTTGGAGAGCCCTGCCCCCTCTATGGGTCCAGGAACAGGGTTGGAGAGCCCTGCCCCCTCTATGGGTCCAGGAACAGGGTTGGAGAGCCCTGCCCCCTCTATGGATCCAGGAACAGAGATGGAGAGCCCTGCCCTCTCTATGGATCCAGGAACAGGGATGGAGAGCCCTGCCCTCTCTATGGATCCAGGAACAGGGTTGGAGATCCCTGCACCCTCTATGGGTCCAGGAACAGGGTTGGAGAGCCCTGCCCCCTATATGGGTCCAGGAACAGAGATGAAGAGCCCTGCCCCCTCTATGGATCCAGGAACAGGGTTGGAGAGCCCTGCCCCCTCTATGGGTCCAGGAACAGGGTTGGAGAGCCCTGCCCCCTCTATGGGTCCAAGAACAGGGTTGGAGAGCCCTGCCCCCTCTATGGGTCCAGGAACAGGGTTGGAGAGCCCTGCCCCCTCTATGGATCCAGGAACAGGGTTGGAGAGCCCTGTCCCCTCTATGGGTCCAGGAACAGAGATGGAGAGCCCTGCCCCCTCTATGGGTCCAGGAACAGGGATGGAGAGCCCTGCCCCCTCTATGGGTCCAGGAACAGAGATGGAGAGCCCTGCCCTCTCTATGGGTCCAGGAACAGGGTTGGAGAGCCCTGCCCCCTCTATGGGTCCAGGAACAGGGTTGGAGAGCCCTGCCCTCTCTATGGGTCCAGGAACAGGGTTGGAGAGCCCTGCCCTCTCTATGGGTCCAGGAACAGAGATGGAGAGCCCTGCCCTCTCTATGGGTCCAGGAACAGAGATGGAGAGCCCTGCCCCCTCTATGGGTCCAGGAACAGGGTTGGAGAGCCCTGCCCCCTCTATGGGTCCAGGAACAGGGTTGGAGAGCCCTGCCCCCTCTATGGGTCCAGGAACAGGGTTGGAGAGCCCTGCCCCCTCTATGGGTCCAGGAACAGGGTTGGAGAGCCCTGCCCTCTCTATGGGTCCAGGAACAGGGTTGGAGAGCCCTGCCCTCTCTATGGGTCCAGGAACAGGGTTGGAGAGCCCTGTCCCCTCTATGGGTCCAGGAACAGGGTTGGAGAGCCCTGCCCCCTCTATGGGTCCAGGAACAGGGTTGGAGAGCCCTGCCCCCTCTATGGGTCCAGGAACAGGGTTGGAGAGCCCTGCCCCCTCTATGGGTCCAGGAACAGGGTTGGAGAGCCCTGCCCCCTCTATGGGTCCAGGAACAGGGTTGGAGAGCCCTGCCCCCTCTATGGGTCCAGGAACAGGGTTGGAGAGCCCTGCCCTCTCTATGGGTCCAGGAACCGTGCACTAAATAGACAGTTTCTGTTTCCAGATTTCAGTTTCTGTGACAAAACAAGCAATGTATGGAGTAGATAATCATTGTACTATCCAAACCGCTGTGAAATATCTTTTCAATAACCAAAAATAAGACCTTTTCAGCTGTTGAAGCTGGTGTACAAAACCAAAAAGAAAACACACAAAAACTAAACTTAAGAACGAAAAGCATAGAACAAATGTCCTACTTCTTAGACTGGCTTTCATTGAGAATGACAGATCTATAACTCAATTTCTATGTACATTTTTTTTAAAGAAAATCTAATTTGATCAGGAAAATTATATGCTTTGTTGTTTCTGTCTTTATGTACGATCACTAGTAGTGTTTCTCTTGTTGATGTCTGATCTCTCTCTCTCTCTCTCTCTCTCTCTCTCTCTCTCTCTCTCTCTCTCTCTCTCACACACTCATCCACTTGGTCATGTAGGAAGCTCAGGAGGACTCCCTGCCTGCCTGCCATGCGTACACACACACACACACACACACACACACACACACACACACACACACACACACACACACACACACACACACACACACACACACACACACACACACACACACACACACACACCAACAGAGATCAATTGGTGGAATAATACATTAAAAGCAGGGGAAGTGGGAATGAACTAAGGTGCGGTGGTGGGGGGGGGGGGGGGGTGCTAAATTAATAAACTATGTTTTTTGTTTTATATCAATATTATAATATACACACAAAATAGAAAGTTGATTCTCCTGTGGTCAGCCTCCCTAAGCCCTGCTACTCTTTGAAGACATCATTAGCTGGGTTTTATCAGTATATTGACCCTAAAAGCAGTACCTGAGGGGTTTTTTCTCTAGTTACTCACTATGCTACCCAGCGCTGTGCTGCCGACCCACCAGACCCACCCGGCAGGAACGGGAGCTGTGGATTGATGAAATAACACTTTGAAGTGGATTTTCCATTTGAAGGATTTATCCATCTGGGATTTGATTCATGCCCATGTTTCTGGACCTCAAGGCTGTGTGTGTGTGTGTGTGTGTGTGTGTGTGTGTGTGTGTGTGTGTGTGTGTGTGTGTGTGTGTGTGTGTGTGTGTGTGTGTGTGTGTGTGTGTGTGTGTGTGTGTGTGTATCTGTGTGTGGGAGGGAGGGAGGAAAGAGCTATCGCTCGTCCGTTTGCTTTCCAGCATTATTCATATTTACATCCTGATTCCCTGATTGAGACAATGAGTGGTGTGTGTTTAGCTAATGAGAGAGAGAGATGTTAAGGGCAATACATCCCGCCCTACCCTCTATTGATTTACATAACGGTTTGGTAGTTTAAAACCCAGAAGAGTCTAAGCCTTGTCTAAGCCGGGAGGAGTTCTAACTAAGCTACAGGAAATTGAATTGTTTTAAGGTCAAACCAAGGATCATTTTGCTATTTGATTTGGAATTTTTTTTTTTTTTTCTTGAAGTATCAAAAAATATAACAAATTGATTTAACGAATAAATGTTTTTGGGCCTTACTGATGTTAGCCCATACAAACACATTGAATAACAGCTCCACTACATGGAACAACAGATTCAGAGGATCTCATCCCACTAGTCGAGGAAGCCAACAGAGGATCCCATCCCATTAGTCGAGGAAGCCAACAGAGGATCTCATCCCATTAGTCGAGGAAGCCAACAGAGGATCTCATCCCATTAGTCGAGGAAGCCAACAGAGGATCTCATCCCATTAGTCGAGGAAGCCAACAGAGGATCTCATCCCATTAGTCGAGGAAGCCAACAGAGGATCTCATCCCATTAGTCGGGGGAAGCCAACAGAGGATCTCATCCCATTAGTCGAGGAAGCCAACAGAGGATCTCATCCCATTAGTCGAGGAAGCCAACAGAAGATCTCATCCCATTAGTTGAGGAAGCCAACAGAGGATCTCATCCCACTAGTCGAGGAAGCCAACAGAGGATCTCATCCCACTCGTCGAGGAAGCCAACAGAGGATCTCATCCCACTAGTCGAGGAAGCCAACAGAGGATCTCATCCCATTAGTCGAGGAAGCCAACAGAGGATCTCATCCCATTAGTCGAGGAAGCCAACAGAGGATCTCATCCCACTAGTCGAGGAAGCCAACAGAGGATCTCATCCCATTAGTCGAGGAAGCCAACAGAGGATCTCATCCCACTCGTCGAGGAAGCCAACAGAGGATCTCATCCCACTAGTCGAGGAAGCCAACAGAGGATCTCATCCCATTAGTCGAGGAAGCCAACAGAGGATCTCATCCCATTAGTCGAGGAAGCCAACAGAGGATCTCATCCCATTAGTCGAGGAAGCCAACAGAGGATCTCATCCCATTAGTCGAGGAAGCCAACAGAGGATCTCATCCCATTAGTCGGGGAAGCCAACAGAGGATCTCATCCCATTAGTCGAGGAAGCCAACAGAGGATCTCATCCCATTAGTCGAGGAAGCCAACAGAGGATCTCATCCCATTAGTCGAGGAAGCCAACAGAGGATCTCATCCCATTAGTCGAGGAAGCCAACAGAGGATCTCATCCCATTAGTCGAGGAAGCCAACAGAGGATCTCATCCCACTCGTCGAGGAAGCCAACAGAGGATCTCATCCCACTAGTCGAGGAAGCCAACAGAGGATCTCATCCCATTAGTCGAGGAAGCCAACAGAGGATCTCATCCCATTAGTCGAGGAAGCCAACAGAGGATCTCATCCCACTAGTCGAGGAAGCCAACAGAGGATCTCATCCCATTAGTCGAGGAAGCCAACAGAGGATCTCATCCCACTCGTCGAGGAAGCCAACAGAGGATCTCATCCCACTAGTCGAGGAAGCCAACAGAGGATCTCATCCCATTAGTCGAGGAAGCCAACAGAGGATCTCATCCCATTAGTCGAGGAAGCCAACAGAGGATCTCATCCCATTAGTCGAGGAAGCCAACAGAGGATCTCATCCCATTAGTCGAGGAAGCCAACAGAGGATCTCATCCCATTAGTCGAGGAAGCCAACAGAGGATCTCATCACATTAGTCGAGGAAGCCAACAGAGGATCTCATCCCACTAGTCGAGGAAGCCAACAGAGGATCTCATCCCATTAGTCGAGGAAGCCAACAGAGGATCTCATCCCATTAGTCGAGGAAGCCAACAGAGGATCTCATCCCATTAGTCGAGGAAGCCAACAGAGGATCTCATCACATTAGTCGAGGAAGCCAACAGAGGATCTCATCCCACTAGTCGAGGAAGCCAACAGAGGATCTCATCCCATTAGTCGAGGAAGCCAACAGAGGATCTCATCCCATTAGTCGAGGAAGCCAACAGAGGATCTCATCCCACTAGTCGAGGTAGTCTAAGGACTTGGAGAGACACAATCTGCTCATTATATTATCCTGCAACACAAGGCTGTCTGGGTTGTACTCCATTGTGGATTGCCTTTTCCATGGTAAAACAATGGAAAACTGTCGCAGGCGTCGTAGAGAATAGACCAAGGCGCAGCGTGTTGAGTGCTCATCTATTACTTTTAATGAAGGCAGTTCACAAAGAAAAAAACCAAAACGATAGCCAAACAGTTCTGTCAGGTATACTAACGAACTAAACAGAAAGCAACCACCCACAAAACCCAAAGGAAAACAGGCTGCCTAAGTATGGCTTCCAATCAGAGACAACGAAAGACACCTGCCTCTGATTGGAAACCATACTCGGCCACACATGGAAAAAGAAACGTAGAAATAGAAAACTAGAACAAATTCCCCTAGAACCAAACAACCCCCAAAACACACAGAAACATCCCCCCCCCCCCAAAACACACAAAAACATCCCCCCCCCCAAAACACACAAAACATCCCCCCCCCCAAAACACACAAAACATCCCCCCCCCCCAAAACACACAAAACATCCCCCCCCCCCAAAACACACAAAACATCCCCCCCCCCCCCAAAACACACAAAACATCCCCCCCCCCCAAAACACACAAAACATCCCCCCCCCCAAAACACACAAAACATCCCCCCCCCCCAAAACACACAAAACATCCCCCCCCCCCCAAAACACACAAAACATCCCCCCCCCCAAAACACACAAAACATCCCCCCTCCCCCCCCCAAAACACACAAAACATCCCCCCCCCCCCCCAAAAAAAATTGTTAATCTTTAGCGCATGTTAGTATAGATTTACATTTGTCCCAATTTCACACACACACACACACACACACACACACACACACACACACACACACACACACACACACACACACACACACACACACACACACGAGGAGGCACATTTGTCCAGTAATTTACCCCGAAGTATTTCCCCTTTAATCTCAACCCCCTCCAGTCTGAGTTGTTCCTCTATCTCTCCTTCCAACTCAGGGCTGATTTGACACTTGGTGAAGGCAGAGTGTTAGATTTAACACTCACAGAATGGGTGTTGGAGGAGGCGTGATCCGCCTTCATAGTGTTCTCACAGAAAATAATCCCACATCACTTCATGGAAACTTTTTATGTGGCTAAGGCCTTGCTCTGTCTCTCACACCGAGCTCACGAGTGGCAGGTCACGTATTCTCGTCACAGCGAGCTAGCGAGGGGGCAGGTCACGTGACAGGGACACGCGATGTGAAAGAGAGAAGGACTAGTAGTGTTAAATGGACCAATCACATTGAGTTCTCGTTCAGGGGAACGTTAACACCATCAGTAGGTGTATAAACACGCTTGTGTATAGATGACAGGCTACTTATACTGGATGAATTTATTTCCCCCCAAAAACCGCTACGCCCCAGCTATTTTTTAACCGTCGTGTTTATTTCATCAGATGTGATTGCGTACGGGGTACGTTCATTGTGTGTGTGTGTAAAATATTACTGCTCTCAGATGTTTTAGTCATAGATTTTAGATGTGGATGAAAATGTGTTTTATTTGCAAAACAAAACGCTACATATCCGTTGTTTAGCTGGAATGGAATATTGGCATCACGTTACAGTATATTTGACTGATATCTCACTTAGCGATATTTAGAGGAATGCAGTATATTTGACTGATATCTCACTTAGCGATATTAAGAGCAATGCAGATACTCTAAGTCACTCTGGATAAGAGCATCTGCTAAATGACAACAAAAATTGAAAAATGTAAAATGTTTTAAATACATATCTCACATTACTGTATTGAATTATTATATATATATTTTCTAAATATTGATGTCACAAATGTATTATTTGTAGTGTTCTTTATTAAAATGTAGTTTTTTGTTACAGCAGTGCTACTTATTTCTCTGTGAGTGAGGGCGACACATAGCATTTTGAAGAAAAACATGATTATTTGTCTCTCTGAAATGAAACCATCAAGTGATCGATTTTGAACAAATACACGTCTGTCATTGAACAACCCCATGCCACGATTACATTGTGAACAAACACACCAATCTCTCTTTTATATATATATATATATTAGATTTTATTGTTTAAAAAAGAAATATATATATATATTTGTTTTTTACAATAAAATCTAATTGACCAATATTTCTGAAAATTGATAAAACTGTAAACGAGTTTTGGAATGAAACGTCACTTATAGTCCTCTTTATTCCTGCGTCTGGGACACAAGATAACTCTGTAAAAGGCCTATGCGAGTATTGTTATCGCTGCAGTTAGTACAGAATGCTACAGATGGTGATATAAACTATCTGTACTGTAGTAGAAACAGGATGCTACAGATGGTGATATAAACTCTATCTGTACTGTAGTAGAAACAGAATGCTACAGATGGTGATATAGACTCTATCTGTACTGTAGTAGAAACAGAATGCTACAGATGGTGATATAGACTATCTGTACTGTAGTAGAAACAGAATGCTACAGATGGTGGTATAGACTATCTGTACTGTAGTAGAAACAGGATGCTACAGATGGTGATATAGACTATCTGTACTGTAGTAGAAACAGGATGCTACAGATGGTGATATAAACTATCTGTACTGTAGTAGAAACAGGATGCTACAGATGGTGATATAAACTCTATCTGTACTGTAGTAGAAACAGGATGCTACAGATGGTGATATAGACTATCTGTACTGTAGTAGAAACAGGAGTCCCCACAGAGGTTGGTGAATATTTCAATCTGCTGCCAGGAGAGAAATGAGATATTACTTCAATTACAACATTAGCATCGCAGGCTAATTAGCTGAATAAGCAATCTGGCTGTACGGCGGTATGCAAATTAGAGTGGGTGTAGGGTTTCTGGCATGATGGTGTTGATGTGAGCCATGACCAGCCTTTCAAAGCACTTCTTGGCTACAGACGTGAGTGCTACGGGTCGGTAATCATTTAGGCAGGTTACCTCGGGCACAGGGACTTTGTTGGTCTGCTTGAAACATGTTGGTATTACAGACTCAGACAGGGAGAGGTTGAAAATATCAGTGAAGACACTTGCCAGTTGGACATGTTGGAAAGGTGGCATCCTATGACGGCGCCACGTTGAAAGTCACTGAACTCTTCAGTACGAGGCCATTCTACTGCCAATGTTTGTCTATGGAGATTGCATGGCTGTGTGCTCGATTTAAAACACCTGTTTTAAATCGAGCACACATAGCCTCTCTATAGCCGAATCCACTAATTTGAAGGGGTGTCCACATACTTTTGTATATATAGTGTATAATGAGCCTCAGAGACTTGGTTTGGCTGGGTCTCTCTTTTTTTTTGCAGTAGCAGCATCATGTGGAGTACATTTTGGATTATTTGATTTCAGGCCTGTTATTGTATTTTCATTGTTCCATTATATTTTATTGCGGCCGTTGTTGTTATTGTTGTACTGGGTCACAGACAGACATGATTTTAAAGGGATACAATTGTATCAATTACCAAATAAAAAAAATTTAAAATATGAAAAATTGGATGCCATAGTTGATTTGAAATCCATCTCTTCATTGTGGAAAACAGACGTAGACAAGACTTAAAAGGTATCATGTTTTTTTTTTTTTTATGTGTAAAGAAATAATAAAATCAATTTGGAGTATGTATTTGATTTGAAATCCATCTTATCGTTGATACAGGTTGTTAGAAACACATCTGGTTTATAATCCAATCAGAGGAAGGATCACAGAGGAAGGAATTCACAACAGCATTTAAATCAGTGTACTCTTTTAAATGTAAGGTTTCCAATTGTGTTCATTCACAAAAAAAAATATATATATATATATAAATATATTTATATTTTAACATCTATTATACAACTATTTTAACATTCTCATTTTTATGATTTATTTTCATGATTTATTTTCATGATTTATTTTTATAATGAATTTTATGTATTGATTTTTGAATTTAAGGACACCTGTAGGTATATATATGAAAGAGTAATGTATGTGTATGTGTGTGTATGTATGTATAGTATAAAAATATACACACACACATATATATATATTTTATACCTACAGGTGTCTTTAAATTCAATATCAAGTACCTAAATGATTCAAGTACCTAAATGATTCAAGTACCTAAATGATTCAAGTACCTAAATGATTCAAGTACCTAAATGATCCATGGGATGACCATCTTAAAACAATTCCATACATTAGTTTAGTAGAACCCCCCTCCCCAACGACTTACACTTTCAGGGCTTAATTGCCTTAATTAACTCAGGAACCACACCTGTGTGGAAGCACCTGCTTTCAATATAATATGTATCCCTCATATACTCAAGTGTTTCCTTTATTTTGGCAGTTACCTGTACTTGTCCAATAATTACATGTTTTCTCTGATTCTATTCCTGGTCTAACCTCAAGCCAGCGTGGCTGTGATCCGCTGGACAGCTTAAGTAAAGTATCCCTCATCCTGTGTTGAGTCTTGAGTGGTTTGACGACCCTCTCCATCTCAGAGTCTTGAGTGGTTTGACGACCCTCTCCATCTCAGAGCCTTGAGTGGTTTGACGAGAGAGACTTGACCTCTTAAGCCAATGTCCTCTACATTCTATGTACAGCCCATCGCAGACACACACACACAGACACACACACACACACACACACACACACACACACACACACACACACAAAAAAGTAGTACCCTATATATAGGGAACAGGATGCCATAGGACTCTGGTCTAAAGTAGTACCCTATATAGGGAACAGGGTTCTATAGGACTCTGGTCTAAAGTAGTACCCTATATAGGGAACAGGGTTCTATAGGACTCTGGTCTAAAGTAGTACCCTATATATAGGGAACAGGATGCCATAGGACTCTGGTCTAAAGTAGTACCCTATATAGGAGAACAGGATGCCATAGGACTCTGGTCTAAAGTAGTACCCTATATAGGGGAACAGGATGCCATAGGACTCTGGTCTAAAGTAGTACCCTATTTAGGGAACAGGGTTCTATAGGACTCTGGTCTAAAGTAGTACCCTATATAGGGAACAGGATGCCATAGGACTCTGGTCTAAAGTAGTACCCTATATAGGGAACAGGGTTCTATAGGACTCTGGTCTAAAGTAGTACCCTATATAGGGAACAGGATGCCATAGGACTCTGGTCTAAAGTAGTACCCTATATAGGGAACAGGATGCCATAGGACTCTGGTCTAAAGTAGTACCCTATATAGGGAACAGGATGACATAGGACTCTGGTCTAAAGTAGTACCCTATATAGGGAACAGGGTTCTATAGGACTCTGGTCTAAAGTAGTACCCTATATAGGGAACAGGGTTCTATAGGACTCTGGTCTAAAGTAGTACCCTATATAGGGAACATGGATGCCATAGGACTCTGGTCTAAAGTAGTACCCTATATAGGGAA
>NC_138306.1:94492500-94500000 GCF_965601325.2 Salmo salar | reverse complement strand
GACTCCCTGCTTTCTGACTCCCTGCTTCCTCACTCCCTGCTTCCTGACTCCCTGCTTCCTGACTCCCTGCTTCCTGATCCCCTGCTTCCTGACTCCCTACTTCCTGACTCCCTGCTTCCTGACTCCCTGCTTTCTGACTCCCTGCTTCCTGACTCCCTGCTTTCTGACTCCCTGCTTCCTGACTCCCTGCTTTCTGACTCCCTGCTTCCTGACTCCCTGCTTCCTGACTCCCTGCTTCCTGATCCCCTGCTTCCTGACTCCCTGCTTCCTGACTCCCTACTTCCTGACTCCCTCCTTCCTGACTCCCTGCTTTCTGACTCCCTGCTTCCTGACTCCCTGCTTTCTGACTCCCTGCTTCCTGACTCCCTCCTTCCTGACTCCCTGCTTTCTGACTCCCTGCTTCCTGACTCCCTGCTTCCTGACTCCCTGCTTCCTGACTCCCTGCTTCCTCACTCCCTGCTTTCTGACTCCCTGCTTTCTGACTCCCTGCTTCCTGACTCCCTGCTTCCTGACTCCCTGCTTCCTGACTCCCTGCTTCCTGATCCCCTGCTTCCTGACTCCCTGCTTCCTGACTCCCTGCTTCCTGACTCCCTGCTTTCTGACTCCCTGCTTCCTGACTCCCTGCTTCCTGACTCCCTGCTTCCTGATCCCCTGCTTCCTGACTCCCTGCTTCCTGACTCCCTACTTCCTGACTCCCTCCTTCCTGACTCCCTGCTTCCTGACTCCCTGCTTTCTGACTCCCTGCTTCCTCACTCCCTGCTTCCTGACTCCCTGCTTCCTGACTCCCTGCTTCCTGATCCCCTGCTTCCTGACTCCCTACTTCCTGACTCCCTGCTTCCTGACTCCCTGCTTTCTGACTCCCTGCTTCCTGACTCCCTGCTTTCTGACTCCCTGCTTCCTGACTCCCTGCTTTCTGACTCCCTGCTTCCCGACTCCCTGCTTCCTGACTCCCTGCTTCCTGATCCCCTGCTTCCTGACTCCCTGCTTCCTGACTCCCTACTTCCTGACTCCCTCCTTCCTGACTCCCTGCTTTCTGACTCCCTGCTTCCTGACTCCCTGCTTTCTGACTCCCTGCTTCCTGACTCCCTCCTTCCTGACTCCCTGCTTTCTGACTCCCTGCTTCCTGACTCCCTGCTTCCTGACTCCCTGCTTCCTGACTCCCTGCTTCCTCACTCCCTGCTTTCTGACTCCCTGCTTTCTGACTCCCTGCTTCCTGACTCCCTGCTTCCTGACTCCCTGCTTCCTGACTCCCTACTTCCTGACTCCCAGCGTCTACTTTACAATTATGGTGTACTGTGTGTAGATCGATGGGGAAAAACATATAATTTCATCAATTTTAAAATAAGGCTGTAACGTAACAAAATGTGGAAAAAAAAACAATGGCTCTGAATACTTTCCGAATGCTCTGTATACTGTATATACCCATTAACATCTGCTAACCATGTGTATTTGACTGATTTGATTTGATGTTTACACCCACTTTAGGAACATAACTCTTCAGTCAGTCATTTTGTGAAGGGAGTCATCTATTGAAATTCAATGACAGCAGAGTCAAGGCCCTGCATCCCAAATGCCCACCCTATTCTATATATAGTGCACTACTTTTGACCAGGACCCATGGGGAATAGGTGGCAATTTGGGATGCTTACAGAGAACAACAGAAAGACAAACATATTGTCTGAACCAAATGTCTTGCCTGAAGGCACAGCGGACTGTAATGGAGTTATGACGGGTGACTTATCTGAACTGTCGTGTGTGTTGTTCTGAGATGTACGCCAGAGTTTCCCCTAATTCGATCAGTCAGGCGGGCTGAGGCCTCCCACTGATTCAACCCATCTGGACATACAGTATCTGAACACTCTATTCAGGCCTCTGTCTCCCCCCTTCTCTCCCTGACCCTCTCTCTCCCCCCTCTACTACCTGACCCTCTCTCCCCCCTCTACACCCTGACCCTCTCTCTCCCCCTCTACCTCCTGACCCTCTCTCTCCCCTTCTACTCCCTGACCCTCTCTCTCCCCCCTCTACTCTCTGACCCTCTCTCTCCCCCCTCTCCCCCCTGACCCTCTCTCTCCCCCCTCTACCCCCTGACCCTCTCTCTCCCCCCTCTACCCCTTGACCCTCTCTCTCCCCTCTACTCCCAGACCCTCTCTCTCCCCCCTCTACCCCTTGACCCTCTCTCTCCCCTCTACTACCTGACCCTCTCTCTCCCCCCTCTACTACCTGACCCTCTCTCCCCCCTCTACACCCTGACCCTCTCTCTCCCCCTCTACCTCCTGACCCTCTCTCTCCCCTTCTACTCCCTGACCCTCTCTCTCCCCCCTCTACTCTCTGACCCTCTCTCTCCCCCCTCTCCCCCCTGACCCTCTCTCTCCCCCCTCTACCCCCTGACCCTCTCTCTCCCCCCTCTACCCCTTGACCCTCTCTCTCCCCTCTACTCCCAGACCCTCTCTCTCCCCCCTCTACCCCTTGACCCTCTCTCTCCCCTCTACTACCTGACCCTCTCTCTCCCCCCTCTACTACCTGACCCTCTCTCCCCCCTCTACACCCTGACCCTCTCTCTCCCCCCTCTACCCCCTGACCCTCTCTCTCCCCCCTCTACCCCTTGACCCTCTCTCTCCCCTCTACTCCCAGACCCTCTCTCTCCCCCCTCTACCCCTTGACCCTCTCTCTCCCCTCTACTACCTGACCCTCTCTCTCTCTCTCTCCCCCTCTACTCTCTGACCCTCTCTCCCTCTCTACTCTCTGACCCTCTCTCCCTCTCCCTCTCTACTCTCTGACCCTCTCTCTCTCTCCCCCTCTACTCTCTGACCCTCTCTCCCTCTCTCTCCCCCCTCTACTCCCTGACCCTCTCTCCCTCTCCCTCCCTCTCTCTCTTGTTTTCTCTGTGTTTATCATTTGAATTGAGGTCTGCATCTCTAGCTATGGAGAGATGGCGTCGTTCTGTTCTTTCTTCAGTCGTCTCTTCTTTCTTCTGACTCATATCTATGTCACGTGTTAATATTTCAAAACGTTCACACAGCGGAGAGGGCCCGGCTGCTGAGGGCCCCGGCTGCTGAGGGCCCGGCTGCTGAGGGCCCGGCTGCTGAGGGCCCGGCTGCTGAGGGCCCCGGCTGCTGAGGGCCCGGCTGCTGAGGGCCCCGGCTGCTGAGGGCCCGGCTGCTGAGGGCCCGGCTGCTGAGGGCCCGCCTGCTGAGGGCCCCGGCTGCTGAGGGCCCGGCTGCTGAGGGCCCGGCTGCTGAGGGCCCGCCTGCTGAGGGCCCCGGCTGCTGAGGGCCCGGCTGCTGAGGGCCCGGCTGCTGAGGGCCCGGCTGCTGAGGGCCCGCCTGCTGAGGGCCCCGGCTGCTGAGGGCCCGGCTGCTGAGGGCCCGTCTGCTGCAACAACACCGTCAGCCAGAGTAGTGGAAGTGGAGCGTGTATCAGTCGCTGTTGTCGACAGACTTTCAAAAGGTTTAATATTATTGTTCACACTGTGGCCTCCTTAAAACAACTTAATAGATAGGTCTATCTTGTTTGTTTGTCTGAACACATTTCTTTTGCTTCTAAGATGATGTCGTACTGGTAAGATGTGTTGCCAAGACGATATTGCTTGAGGCTCATTTTCTACAGTGTGTTCTTTCAGACTAGGTGTGTTAGGAAGCCTTTTGACAACCCACCATCACTTGTTTCACACAAAATATCTTGACTGTGTCACGAATGTCACTCTATTCCCTATACAGTGCACTACTTTTGACCAGAGCCCTATAGAACCCTATTCCCTATATAGTGCACTACTTTAGACCAGAGCCCTATAGAACCCTATTCCCTATATAGTGCACTACTTTAGACCAGAGCCCTGAAGAACCCTATTCCCTATACAGTGCACTACTTTAGACCAGAGCCCTATAGAACCCTATTCCCTATATAGTGCACTACTTTAGACCAGAGGCCTATGACCCTAGTCAAAAGTAGTGGACTCCATAGTGAAGAGGATGTCATTTAGGATGCACAGGCTGTGATCTAAGGGTCAAATAAGTCCTTGGTTGTGTGCTTGTGACGTTAGTTCAATGGAGAGAGAGTTTGAACTTGCTTAGTCTTTGCTTTTATTGAATTTGATATCATTCAAACAGCCCTAATCCACTTAACAGACCATCAACATGATGTTGACATTGGATCATTCATTTGTATGATATTTGGAAATGGGGATATTAGCGGTACATTATCTGTCTGATAATATATGTCAGTGTTCCAGAGGTACATTATCTGAATGGTAATATATGTCAGTGTTCCAGAGGTACATTATCTGACTGATAATATATGTCAGTGTTCCAGAGGTACATTATCTGTCTGATAATATAAGTCAGCGGTACATTATCTGTCTGATAATATATGTCAGTGTTCCAGAGGTACATTATCTGTCTGATAATATATGTCAGTGTTCCAGAGGTACATTATCTGTCTGATAATATATGTCAGTGTTCCAGAGGTACATTATCTGTCTGATAATATAAGTCAGCGGTACATTATCTGACTGGTAATATATGTCAGTGTTCGGTTACTGGCCCAACGCCCTAACCACTAGGCTACCAGCCGCCCCAACCATTCAGTTACTGGCCCAACGCGCTAACCACTAGGCTACCTGCCGCCCCAACCATTCAGTTACTGGCCCAACGCTCTAACCACTAGGCTACCAGCCGCCCCAACCATTCAGTTACTGGCCCAACGCTCTAACCACTAGGCTACCAGCCGCCCCAACCATTCAGTTACTGGCCCAACGCTCTAACCACTAGGCTACCAGCCGCCCCAACCATTCAGTTACTGGCCCAACGCGCTAACCACTAGGCTACCAGCCGCCCCAACCATTCAGTTACTGGCCCAACGCTCTAACCACTAGGCTACCTGCCGCCTCTACACTCTAACCACTAGGCTACCTGCCGCCTCTACACTCTAACCACTAGGCTACTTGCCGCCCCTCCACTCTAACCAGTAGGCTACCTGCCGCCCCAACCTTTCGGTTACTGGCCCAACGCTCTAACCACTAGACTACCTGCCGCCCCAACCTTTCGGTTACTGGCCCAACACTCTAACCACTAGACTACCTGCCGCCCCAACCTTTCGGTTACTGGCCCAACACTCTAACCACTAGGCCAGCTGCTGCCCAAACCTTTCGGTTACTGGCCCAACACTCTAACCACTAGGCCAGCTGCTGCCCCAACCTTTTGGTTGCTGGCCCAGCGCTCTAACCACTAGGCTACCTGCCGCCTATACACTCTAACCACTAGGCTACCTGCCGCCTATACACTCTAACCACTAGGCTACCTTCTGCCCCAAGAGCCCTAGGTACTATGTTGAGTCTTGTGTCAGTGTGATACAGTAGGATAGAGGGTTAATCTAACATGTTACCAATGTTATTATTTAATTCTTCTCTTCCTTCCTTGTGAATAATGGAGGGGATGCTTTTCAAAAGCAGAGGAGAGGAGGAGGTGCAACGTTCTTCTCCTTCTGAACGCAGCCCAGACGTGCTTTCCAAATGGCTCCCTATTCTCCTCTATAGCCCTATGGGCCCTGGTCGATAGTAGTGCACTACATCGGGAATAGGCTGACGTTTGGAAGTCTGTCCCAGCTCAGGGTTCCCAATTAGAATCCGTGGCGCGGCTGCCAAAGCACATGTTTAGGTACTGTGTGCTGGCACTTTTCATGATACAGCCTTTTAAAGTATTAATGAAACCAGCTAACAAAGTGGCGCTGCTTGCCACAGATTTGCCAATTTAGCCCAAAGCCAAGCTGCGCGACGTCAAAGTCAGACAGACGCAGTGAGACAGAGTCACGCTTCCTTCCGCTGTTCTCCGATCGAGTCCTTTAAACGGGCCAGGGGAGTGTGTGGTGGGGAGGGGGGGAGGGCAGAGAGGAAGTAGCAATACGGTCTCTTTGAAGACGTCTCTGATATTTGATGGTCTTTAGACTGGATTCATTCAAAATGTCACACGCCAGGACGACGGTGCGGCGATAAACTTTCAAGGGCGAGGGGGTCAGTCAGAGCTGAGACACCAGCGGAGATCTGACAGACGGACTGAGTACCAAATTACACCCTATCTTCTACGTAGTGAGCTAATGTTGGATCAGAAGTCTCTACGGGTTGATGTTAAAAGCACTTGACTAGGGAATATGGTGCCGTTTTGGTTCCCATACAGGAAGTAATGCTGAGCTGAATTCACTGTTATTAAGTTATTTATCCATCACATCAACATTGTCATCATCTTTTAGTTCAATATACACTATCCTCCTGCGCTACCCAGGGTTAGCGTAGGAACTCTTTACTCGGATACGAGTTACCTCAGAGTTTCACTACGTCAGCTGAAAATATACTTTTTTTTTTGATTTGTCCAAGACTTCTGCTTGCTTTTAGCTCATGATGAACTTGTGATGTGACAAGTGACAGGATCATTCTGGCAGGAAAAAAAACTCCCCAAACTAGTTTGGCCTGTCATCTTTATAGTGTTCAGGGGTTGTCATTGGGTTTTAGTTCTGAACGGGAATCAGAGAACACATGTAGAATGTGTGGCACGAGATGGGACGAAATGTGGCTTTTCAGTTTAATGTGTGGAACAAGATGGGATGAAATGTGGGTTTTCAATTTAATGTGTGGCACGAGATGGGATGAAATGTGGGTTTTCAGTTTAATGTGTGGAACAAGATGGGATGAAATGTGGGTTTTCAATTTAATGTGTGGCACGAGATGGGATGAAATGTGGGTTTTCAATTTAATGTGTGGAACAAGATGGGATGAAATGTGGGTTTTCAATTTAATGTGTGGCACGAGATGGGGCAACATCTGGCTTTTCAATTTAAGCAAAATGGTTTCGTGCCATAACCACCTTCCAAATATTTTTTCCCTTTTGAACAAAACGGGGGATTTGAATTAGTATTGAATTAGTACTGAATTAGTACTGAATTAGTACTGAATTAGTACTGAATTAGTACTGGGTTAGTATTGAATTAGTACTGAATTAGTATTGAATTAGTACTGAATTAGTACTGAATTATTATTGAATTAGTACTGAATTAGCAGTGAATTAGTATTGAATTAGTAGTGAATTAGTAGTGAATTATTAGTGAATTAGTAGTGAATTAGTATTAAATTAGTACTGAATTAGTAGTAAATTAGTACGGAATTAATATTAAATTAGTACTGAATTAGTAGTGAATTAGTACGGAATTAGTATTAAATTAGTAGTGAATTAGTAGTGAATTAGTACGGAATTAGTATTAAATTAGTAGTGAATTAGTAGTGAATTAGTAGTGAATTAGTACGGAATTAGTACTGAATTAGTAATGAATTAGTAGTGAATTAGTAGTGAATTAGTAGTGAATTAGTACTGAATTAGTATTAAATTAGTAGTGAATTAGTAGTGAATTAGTAGTGAATTAGTATTGTGTGTATAGTTTTGTGCCATAACCTTGTCGTTTTATTTGTGGGAATCGTCATCCTTATAAATTTTTCCTCTTCGTGTTGCCTGCTGTGTC
>NC_138306.1:94477500-94485000 GCF_965601325.2 Salmo salar | reverse complement strand
TCTCTCTCTCTCTTTCTCTCTCTCTCTTTCTTTCTCTCTCTCCCTCTCAGTTCATTTTTCAGTTTAAGGGGCTTTATTGGCATGGGAAGTATATAATTACATTGCCAAAGCAAGTGAAATAGATAATACATGAAAGTGAAATAAACAATTATAAAAATTAACAGTAAATATTACATTCACAAAAGTTCCAAAATAATAACGACATTTAAAATGTCATATTATGTTTATATGCAGTGTTGTAACGATGTGCAAATAGTTAAAGTACAAAATAAACATTGGTTGTATTTACAATGGTGTTTGTTCTTCACTGTTTGCCCTTTTCTTGTGGCAACAGGTCACACATCTCGCTGCTGTGATATTTCACCCAGTAGATATGAGAGTGTCGTGACGTGAATATTTATATCGCAAATAAATTAATCATGTAACAATTAACTCATTTAGTAACTTGGGGCAACACGGAAAAAGTTTGTTTAATGAGTTACCGTTTCCCGAATTAACTCAAAGAATATATCAGAATATATCGTTATTGTCAGAAACCGTCTCTAATGTGTAAGAGGGGTGAAGTCAGGCGCAGGAGACAGAACTACGTGAAACACACGTTTAATGGAATGGAAGTCCAAAAATCCAAGGCAGGGTACAAAACTCAAAACAATAGGAATAAAATCCAAAATGAGTTGGGACGCAGCCCAGCAGACCCTCATGCCTAAAATACAGCACAGTGGAGCATAATCAAATCCCCAACCTACGTAGGACGAAAGAAAAATGAATCCCGCACAACCCCAAACCAAAAAACAGACAGACTAAATAACCCCACTAATGACCTAACCCAAAACAGGTGCTAACCTAAACAGACATCACCAAACGAACCAGAAAAGGGGATCGGTGGCAGCTGGTAGGCCGGCGACGACGACCGCAGAGCGCCGCCCGAACGGGGAGAGGCGCCACCTTCTGAGGACGTTGTGACAGTTATCGTACCAGTCATACATTCATCATTATAACTTCATATCAGTCTCATTGTGAACGTCGTTGACTTCCAATCTGCACCAACCCTAGTCTAAATGATGATTCAGCGATACACAAATTGGTTTAATTATTTATTTACTAACTAACTAAATAATCACACAGAAATACATGAACACACACACTTTTAATTACTAAAATAATGCAATGTAAAATCCCTAGTGGACTAACCCGATATGACGACTGGTTACACAATGGAAGGGAGAGAGAAAGGAACTCAATACATACTGTACAGTTGAATAATAATATTAATATAATATAATAGATTTTTATAAATTATTTTATGAATTCATATATTATTTATAATAATCATCGTAAATATGAATATTTAGCACCCTAAGAACCACTCATTCGAATTTAGAAATGCAAAATATATTTGCGCTAAGATGTCTTTGTCTGTCATCTCTCTGTTGAAACCTCTCGAACTGTCTGTGACGAATAGTTAGACAGAAAGTCTCTGGTTGTGTAAGTCTCTGGTTGTCCACCAGAGGTCACAATGTCTTTAGTAGTTGTAGTAGTAGGCTTGCATTGTTCTGGAAGTGATCGTTATACCGGATACATCAGACGTTCCAATGGTTGTTTGATAGGGAAGAGTTAATCTTTTCTCGTCTTCGGTCGAGTTTCCTAGACTCCGTTACATGCAGAGATGCAGGCATGTCTTAGTCGAGTCTTCTTCTTCTCTGTTGAGTTTCAGAAGGTTTTACCGTTTCGTAATGTTCAGCTCACGCTGTCGGTCATGCTGCACGTATACTGGTCTAGTAGTTCTAAACCATTTTAAATACCAGTAACAACCCGGCAATGTACTTGTCTAATATGTTAATTATTTAGGCTAAAATCACATTTAATCTTCTAACAAATAGTTTCATATTTAATCATATATATTTTACAACATTTCGATGTAACTCTGACATATATAATGTGAAAGCTCTTAAAGTTACAATGTTTCCGTTATAACGTCTTTAATGATATCACAAAACAATAAATTATCTGACATGATTGTTCTTTAAGTCTCTCCCGACCATTTCCCACATTCTTTACTTTCATTATCCACTTTTGGATGTTGGAGTTTTGGTGGGGAAGAATCTCTTTGTAACAAAAGGGTTCTTTCCCCTCAATACTGCATGGCAAGGGAGAGAAAGTTCCAGCAAGGTATTTACGACCATCATAAAATTCCCCCAGGAGATGGGGGTCTTGACACCTTTGATTAGCCGGCGCCTTTGATCTCCATCCAGGAGGGCAAGTCAAGACAGAAATATATCAAAATTCGATTTGTTTTTGAATTCTTTGTGGGTCTGTGCAATCTGAGAGAAATACGTGTCTCTAATATGGTCATACATTTGGCAGGAGGTTAGGAAGTGCAGCTCACTTCCCACCTCATTTTGTGGGCAGTGTGCACATAGCCTGTCTTCTCTTGAGAGCCAGGTCTGCCTTCGGCGGCCTTTCTCAATAGCAAGACTATGCTCCCTCAGTCTGTACATAGTCAACAATTTGGGTTTGGGTCAGTCACAGTGGTCAGGTATTCTGTCACTGTATACTCTCTGTTTAGGGACAAATAGCATTCTAGTTTGCTCCAGTTTTTTTGAAAATTCTTTCCAATGTGTCAGGTAATTAATTATCTTTTGTTTTCTCATGATTTGGTTGGGTCTATTTGTGTTGCTGTCCTGGGGCTCTGTGGGGTCTGTTTGTGTTTATGAACAGAGCCCCAGGACCAGCTTGCTTAGGGGACTCTTCTCCAGGTGTATTTCTCTGTAGGTGATGGATTTGTTATGGAAGGTTTTGGAATTGCTTCCTTTTAGGTGGTTGTAGAATTTAACCGCACCTTTTCTGGATTTTGATAAAAAGCGGGTATCGGCTTAATTCTGCTCTGCATGTATAATTTGGTATTTTACATTGTTCAAGGAGGACATTTTTGCATAATTCTGCATGCAGTCTCAGTTTGGGGTTTGTCCCATTTTGTGAATTCTTGGTCGGTGAGCGGACGCCAGACCTCACAACCATAAAGGGAAATGGGTTCTATGACTGTTTCAAGTATTTTTAGCAAGATCCTAATTGTTACAGTTTGTCAAATTTTATGTTTCTTTTGATGGCATAGAATGCCCTTCTTGCCTTGTCTCTCAGATTGTTCACAGCTTTGTGGAAGTTACCTGTGGCGCTGATGTTTAGGCCAAGGCATGTATAGTTTTTTGTGTCGCTCTAGGGCAACGATGTCTAGATGGAATTTGGATTTGTTATGCTTTTTTGGAACACCATTATTTTTGTCTTACTGAGATGTGCTGTCAGGGCCCAGACAGAATCTGTGCAGAAGATCTAGGTGCTGCTGTAGGCCCTCCTTGGTTGGTGACAGAAGTACCAGATCATCAGCAAGCAGTAGACATTTGACTTCAGATTCTAGTAGGGTGAGACCGGGTGCTGCAGACTGTTCTAGTGCCCTCGCCGATTCGTTGATATATATGTTGAAGACGGTGGGGCTTAAGCTGCATCCCTGTCTCACTGCACGGTGCTGTGGAAGGAAATGTGTGTGTTTTTTACTAATTATAACTATACTACTATGTCGTAGTGAAGACCAATGTTTGTGTAGATGGTTTATAATGTCATATGTTTTCCCCCAACACCACTTTCCATCAATGTGTATAGCAGACTGTCATGCCAAATTGAGTCGAAAGCTTTTTTTAAATCAACAAAGCATGAGAATACTTTACTTTTGTTTTGGTTTGTTTGTTTGTCAATCTCTCTCTCTCTCTCTAAATAAGTAAAGGAAAGAGGATGGAGGTCTATGTACTTGTAATACGACATAGATGTCAGAATGAATGAGTTACTTGAACACCTATTCACCCTGTCTCACTTTCTGTTTCTCTGTTTCTCTCTCTCTCTCTCTGTCTCTTTCTCTCTCTCTTTTTCTCTCTCTCTTCTCTTTCTCCCTCCTATATCTTCCTTCCTCCTGCTCTCTCTCTCCCTGTCTCCCGCTGTCTCTTTACCTCTCTTTTCCAAGCAACAGCTCTCTCTCTCTCTCTCTGCCGGTGGCCCGGTGTAGCGGGAGACAACTGTGAATTTACAGCCCCATCAGAAGCTTCTAATGTATAATGTAGAGAATATAATGGTTATTGAACAGAGGGACAGTTTATATTTATATCCCTGGCCCCTGAGTCCGATAATACAACCCTGAGAATGAGCTGTTCTGTCGTGACCTCTCGGAGGCTGGGTGAGCCTGGGGAGGCTGGGAGGAGGCTGGGGGAGAGACTGGGGAGGCTGGGAGGAGGCTGGGGAGGCTGGGAGGAGGCTGGGGGGGAAGCTGGGAGGAGGCTGGGGGAGAGGCTGGGGAGAATGGGAGGAGGCTGGGGAGGCTGGGAGGAGGCTGGGAGGAGGCTGGGAGGCTGGGGAGGCTGGGAGGAGGCTGGGAGGAGGCTGGGAGGAGGCTGGGAGGCTGGGGGAGGCTGGGAGGAGGCTGGGAGGAGGCTGGGAGGAGGCTGGGGTAGAGGCTAGGGAGGCTGGGGGTGAAACTGGTGAGGCTGGGAGGCTGGGAGGAGTCTGGGAGGAGGCTGGGGGAGAGGCTGGGGAGGCTGGGGAGGCTGGGAGAGGATGGGGGAGGCTGGGGGAGAGGCTGGGGAGGCTGGGGAGGCTGATGGAGAGGCTGGCGGTAGGCAGGGAAGGTTGGGGGAGAGGCTGGGGAGGCTGCGGGAGAGGCTGGGGAGAGGCTAGGGAGGCTGGGAGAGAGGATGGGGAGGCTGGGGAGGCTGGGGGAGGTTGGGGGAGAGGCTGGGGAGGCTGGGGGAGAGGCTAGGGAGGCTGGGAGAGAGGATGGGGAGGCTGGGGGAGAGGCTGGGGAGGCTTGGAGAGAGGCTGGGGGAAGTTAAGGGAGGCTGGGGGAGAGGCTGGGGAGGCCGGGGGAGGCTAGGGGAGGCTGGGGGAGAGGCTGGGGAGGCTGGGAGAGAGGCTGGGGGAGGCTAGGGGAGGCTGCCTCTCTCTATTTGTATGTGTGTCTCTCTCTCTATCTCTCTCTTTGCCAGGATACAGCAATAAATCAAATGGAAACGGTGAAGGCTAACACAGCGGATATGCGACCATGCTCCAGTTAAAATATACTGGCATTAGTTGTCTTGTATGTCTCGGCTCATTGCATGCTCAGGCTGCCATCTTTCCAATCAGTCGGTGTGAGAGACTAGAGGACGGCTGGCTCTGGTCCTCTACTAGTTCAAGACCTACGCTCTTTTGACAATCCTGTAACATTCTTTAGTTTTTTCCTCTTCATTGAACGGGTCAAATAGTCTCTGATTGATCCTGTTTCTGGGTGGGTACCACTGTGTCATAGTGAAGACCAATGAGAGAGAGAGAGAGAGAGAGAGAGAGAGAGAGAGAGAGAGAGAGAGAGAGAGAGAGAGAGGGGGCGAGAGAGAGAGAGGGGGCAAGAGAGAGAGAGCAAGAGAGAGAGAGAGAGAGAGAGGGGGCAAGAGAGAGAGAGAGAGAGGGGGCGAGAGAGAGAGAGGGGGCAAGAGAGAGAGAGAGGGGGCAAGAGAGAGAGAGATAGAGAAGAGGAGTTGGCAGAGAGGGCAAGAGAAGAGAGATGGGTATTGGAGGCCTGAGAGAGAGAGAGTGAGAGACGGAGGGAGGCCGAGATGGCAAGAGCGAAGACGTGAAGAGAGATATAGGGGAGGTAATGGAAGATAAATTAAGAGAGGAAACAGGAAGTGAGTGGGTGAGTGAAGAGAGAGACCAGAGAGGAAACAGGAAGTGAGTGGGTGAGTGAAGAGAGAGACCAGAGAGGAGACAGGGAGTGAATGGGAGAGTGAAGAGAGAGACCAGAGAGGAAACAGGAAGTGAGTGGGTGAGTGAAGAGAGAGACCAGAGAGGAGACAGGGAGTGAATGGGAGAGTGAGTAGAGACAAGAAGAGATGAGACAGAGGAGAGGAGTGGAGAGGTGCGGAGAGGAATGTAGAGGAGAGTCGTCAGTTTGGCACCGTTAGTTTGGCTCGATTTAGCTAGGGCCGTCATTCTCTGGTTGTTGTACAAATAAATATATCCATTCCCACAAACGTTGAACAAGGTGTCGCTGGCATTTGTCAGCTTTTCTACTCACAATTTTATTAGAACACATGAATTCACTCATCTACTGCCACCGTGACCACACAGAGAGAGACGAGTCCATCTACAGGAAGGAATCAGGACGTATTGATCCATCAGGATGAGATGAGTCCATCTACAGGAAGGAATCAGGACGTATTGATCCGTCAGGATGAGACGAGTCCATCTACAGGAAGGAATCAGGACGTATTGATCCATCAGCCTGGTTAACCTCTATGGGCTAGGTGGGACGCTAGCGTCCCCCCCGTGGTGCACTCCATCAACAGCAGGTGCATTTCAAGAGCGGCAAATTTGAATCCAAATAAATGTCAAAATTCAAATTTTTCAAACATACAACTATTTTACACCCTTTGAAAGATAAACATCTCCTTAATCTAACCACGTTTTACGATTTCAAAAAGGTTTTACGGCGAAAGCATAAATTTAGAGTATGTTAGGACAGTACATTTACAAGAGTTGTGTGTAATGTTTTGTCAAGTCAAAGACAGGGTCACCAAAACCATAAAACCAGCTAAAATGATGCACTAACCTTTTACAATCTCCATCAGATGACACTCCTAGGACATTATGTTAGACAATGCATGCATTTTTAGTTCTATCAAGTTCATATTTATATCCAAAAACAGCGTTTTACTATGGCATTGATGTTGAGGAAATCGTTTCCCTCCAATAACCGGCAGTCAAGTCAGCGTCCGCAAATTAAATAATTAAAATTAGAAAACATTGGTAAAATATTATATTGTCATTTAAAGAATTATAGATTTACATCTCTTGAACGCAATCAACTTGCCAGATTTAAAAATAACCTTACTGGGAAATCACACTTTGCAATAATCTGAGCACTGCGCCCAGAAAAATACGCGTTGCGATACAGACTAGACGTCATGTTGGGGAGATCTAAAATCGAAAATACTATGTAAATAATCCATTACCTTTGATTCTCTTCATCAGATGTCACTTCCAGGTATCACAGGTCCATAACGAATGTAGTTTTGTTCAAAAAAGCTCATCATTTATGTCCAAAAATCTCCGTCTTGTTAGCACATGATCTAAGCCAGCCGGACTTCTCGTCATGAACGAGGGGAAAAAATATATTTACGTTCGTTCAAACATGTCAAACGTTGTATAGCATAAATCATTAGGGCCTTTTTTAACCAGAACATGAATAATATTCAAGGTGGACGAATGCATAGTCTTTTATAACGTATTGGAACGAGGGTACCCAACATGAACTCGCGCGCCAGGTGTCTAATGGGCCATCATCGTTCCATGGCTCTTGTTCGGTCAGATCTCCCTCCAGAAGACTCAAAACACTTTGTAAAGGCTGGTGACATCTAGTGGAAGCAATAGGAAGTGCCAAAATATTCCTCAGCCCCTGTGTTTTTCAATGGGATAGGTTTAAAG
>NC_138306.1:94465000-94472500 GCF_965601325.2 Salmo salar | reverse complement strand
TGTGGGGGTTTTTTTGAGGACATGCCTATTGTGCAGTTGAACCAGGCCTGTCTGAATTCAACAATATTATTGTCAGCGGAATATTCACGGTTTTGCCACATCCTGTTTCCTCTGTAGGTATCTTCCTGTTTCCTATCTCTCTGACTCTCTTCCTGTTTCCTCTCTCTCTCTGTCTCTCTTCCTGTTTCCTCTCTCGCTGTCTCTCTTCCTGTTTCCTCTGTAGGCCTCTTCCTGTTTTCTCTCTCGCTGTTTCTCTTCCTGTTTCCTCTCTCTCTGTCTCTCTTCCTGTTTCCTCTCTCTCTGACTCTCTTCCTGTTTCCTCTCTCTCTCTGTTTCCTCTCTCTCTGTCTCTCTTCCTGTTTCCTCTGTCTCTCTGTCTCTCTTCCTGTTTCCTCTCTCTCTGTCTCTCTTCCTGTTTCCTCTCTCTCTCTCTCTCTCTTCCTGTTTCCTCTGTCTCTATGTCTCTCTTCCTGTTTCCTCTGTAGGCCTCTTCCTGTTTCCTCTCTCTCTGTCTCTCTTCCTGTTTCCTCTCTCTGTCTCTCTTCCTGTTTCCTCTCTCTCTGTCTCCCTGTTTCCTCTCTCTCTGTCTCTCTTCCTGTTTCCTCTGTCTCTGTCTCTCTTCCTGTTTCCTCTGTCTCTCTGTCTCTCTTCCTGTTTCCTCTCTCTCTGTCTCTCTTCCTGTTTCCTCTCTCTGTCTCTCCTCCTGTTTCCTCTCTCTCTGTCTCTCTTCCTGTTTCCTCTGTCTCTGTCTCTCTTCCTGTTTCCTCTATCTCTCTGTCTCTCTTCCTGTTTCCTCTATCTCTCTGTCTCTCTTCCTGTTTCCTCTCTCTCTGTCTCTCTTCCTGTTTCCTCTCTCTCTGTCTCTCTTCCTGTTTCCTCTCTTCCTGTTTCCTCTATCTCTCTGTCTCTCTTCCTGTTTCCTCTCTCTCTCTGTCTCTCTTCCTGTTTCCTCTGTCTCTGTCTCTCTTCCTGTTTCCTCTATCTCTCTGTCTCTCTTCCTGTTTCCTCTATCTCTCTGTCTCTCTTCCTGTTTCCTCTCTCTCTGTCTCTCTTCCTGTTTCCTCTCTCTCTGTCTCTCTTCCTGTTTCCTCTATCTCTCTGTCTCTCTTTCAGTCATATCACCATAACGAACAGTAACTGAACCACTAAGTCATGAACTAATAAACTGTTTATCACCTTCAACACTGCATTACACCCAAACATGCAGAAACAGGTTAATAACAACCAAACTACACGCTGACGAACTGACAATGAGTCTCCACCGACTGGGCACAGACTTCAAGTTCAACGTCTATTCCACGTCGGTTTAATGGAAATTCCTTTGAAATGACACAGAAACAACGTTGATTTAACCAGCGGGTGGCCAGTGGGTAGAGTCCTCTATCTGGTCCCCTGTAATGCAACACATAGTGAATCTGAAGGTAGAGTCCTCTATCTGAACCCCTGTAATGCAACACATAGTGAATCTGAAGGTAGAGTCCTCTATCTGAACCCCTGTAATGCAACACATAGTGAATCTGAAGGTAGAGTCCTCTATCTGAACCCCTGTAATGCAACACATAGTGAATCTGAAGGTAGAGTCCTCTATCTGGTCCCCTGTAATCCAACACATAGTGAATCTGAAGGTAGAGTCCTCTATCTGAACCCCTGTAATGCAACACATAGTGAATCTGAAGGTAGAGTCCTCTATCTGGACCCCTGTAATCCAACACATAGTGAATCTCAAGGTAGAGTCCTCTATCTGGACCCCTGTAATCCAACACATAGTGAATCTGAAGGTAGAGTCCTCTATCTGAACCCCTGTAATCCAACACATAGTGAATCTGAAGGTAGAGTCCTCTATCTGGTCCCCTGTAATCCAACACATAGTGAATCTGAAGGTAGAGTCCTCTATCTGGTCCCCTGTAATCCAACACATAGTGAATCTGAAGGTAGAGTCCTCTATCTGGTCCCCTGTAATCCAACACATAGTGAATCTGAAGGTAGAGTCCTCTATCTGGTCCCCTGTAATGCAACACATAGTGAATCTGAAGGTAGAGTCCTCTATCTGAACCCCTGTAATCCAACACATAGTGAATCTGAAGGTAGAGTCCTCTATCTGGACCCCTGTAATCCAACACATAGTGAATCTGAAGGTAGAGTCCTCTATCTGGTCCCCTGTAATCCAACACATAGTGAATCTGAAGGTAGAGTCCTCTATCTGAACCCCTGTAATCCAACACATAGTGAATCTGAAGGTAGAGTCCTCTATCTGGTCCCCTGTAATCCAACACATAGTGAATCTGAAGGTAGAGTCCTCTATCTGAACCCCTGTAATGCAACACATAGTGAATCTGAAGGTAGAGTCCTCTATCTGAACCCCTGTAATCCAACACATAGTGAATCTGAAGGTAGAGTCCTCTATCTGGACCCCTGTAATCCAACACATAGTGAATCTGAAGGTAGAGTCCTCTATCTGAACCCCTGTAATCCAACACATAGTGAATCTGAAGGTAGAGTCCTCTATCTGGTCCCCTGTAATCCAACACATAGTGAATCTGAAGGTAGAGTCCTCTATCTGAACCCCTGTAATGCAACACATAGTGAATCTGAAGGTAGAGTCCTCTATCTGGTCCCCTGTAATGCAACACATAGTGAATCTGAAGGTAGAGTCCTCTATCTGAACCCCTGTAATGCAACACATAGTGAATCTGAAGGTAGAGTCCTCTATCTGGTCCCCTGTAATCCAACACATAGTGAATCTGAAGGTAGAGTCCTCTATCTGGACCCCTGTAATGCAACACATAGTGAATCTGAAGGTAGAGTCCTCTATCTGAACCCCTGTAATGCAACACATAGTGAATCTGAAGGTAGAGTCCTCTATCTGAACCCCTGTAATCCAACACATAGTGAATCTGAAGGTAGAGTCCCTGACCCATCAGTCACGTGACACAGCCGGCCTGGCCAATCCCTATCCCATCAGTCACATGAAACAGCCGGCCTGGCCAATCCCTATCCCATCAGTCACGTGACACAGCCGGCCTGGCCAATCCCTATCCCATCAGTCACGTGACACAGCCGGCCTGGCCAATCCCTATCCCATCAATCAATTGTGTTTTGCAAACAATTTCCATGTAATTGAGGTCAGCGTTGCGAACACGTTGTGGTGTATTGATTGAGTCTGAGGAGAGAGGCTTATGGAGAATGGGGGTCAGCATGTCTCTGTGATGCCTCTCAGTAGGTGGGCTTTCTGATGGTGCGTATCCTGAAATCTCCAGCTTATCAGGGAGGCTGTCGGGAGACAGTCACCTCTCTCATAGCTCTCTGCCTCTATCTCTCTCTGTCTCTCTCTCTGTCTCTCTGTCGCTCTCTGTGCCTCTGTCTCTCTCTGTCTCAGTCTCTCTGTCTCTCTCTCTATGTCTGTCTCTCTCTGTCTCTCTCTCTGTCTCTCTCTATGTCTCTCTCTATGTCTCTCTATGTCTCTGTCTCTCTCTCTCTCTCTCTGTCTCTCTCTCTGTCTCTCTATGTCTCTGTCTTTCTCTGTCTCTCTGTCTCTCTCTGTCTCTCTGTCTCTGTCTCTCTATATAGGGCATAATGTGCCATGTCAGACACATCCAACGTCACGGAAAGGTCGATCCTTACTTGTGATTCTATAAACAGCTTGTTGATGCTACTTTTACTTTGACGCTGACATCAGATGAAATACATGGTAGAATATCAGTCCTCAGTCTCCTTCCCTTCCTGCTTCCTGCTTCCTGCTTCCAGCCATGTTAGAGGACACACCATCAGATGAAGTACATGGTAGAACATCAGTCCTCAGTCTCCTTCCCTTCCTGCTTCCTGCTTCCTGCTTCCTGCTGTGTTAGAGAGGACACACCATCAGATGAAGTACATGGTAGAACATCAGTCCTCAGTCTCCTTCCCTTCCTGCTTCCTGCTTCCTGCTTCCTGCTGTGTTAGAGAGGACACACTATCAGATGAAATACATGGTAGAACATCAGTCCTCAGTCTCCTTCCCTTCCTGCTTCCTGCTTCCAGCCGTATTAGAGAGGACACACTCCAGAGAGGGACAATCAACCATCCATCTACACCTCTTTCACTGGTTTGGATTTATTATGTTGACATGTCCAGCTTGAATCCCAGGTCTTTTGAAAGGAAGTTAGATGTTCAGCTTGAATCTCAGGTATTTTGAAAGGAAGTTAGATGTTCAGCTTGAATCTCAGGTCTTTTGGATGGAAGTAAGATGGTCAGCTAGAATCTCAGATATTTTGAAAGGGAGTTAGATGTTCAGCTTGAATCCCAGGTATTTTCAAAGGAAGTTAGATGTTCAGCTTGAATCTCAGGTATTTTGAAAGGAAGTTAGATGTTCAGCTTGAATCTCAGGTCTTTTGGATGGAAGTAAGATGGTCAGCTAGAATCTCAGATATTTTGAAAGGGAGTTAGATGTTCAGCTTGAATCCCAGGTATTTTCAAAGGAAGTAAGATGTTCAGCTTGAATCCCAGGTCTTTTGGATGGAAGTAAGATGTTCATATTGAATCCCAGGTATTTTGAAAGGAAGTTAGGTGTTCATATGGAATCCCAGGTCTTTTGGATGGAAGTAAGATGTTCAGCTTGAATCTCAGGTCTTTTTGAACAGAAAGGAGAGGAAGTAAGCAAAAGCCTAGCTAGCCCCAGAACCATTAGTCATCTTGCTGGATTGATATTGGACGACGCCGGCTTGTCTTTAAGTGGCGTTTCAGAGCATTGCAGCCATGGCAGGGTGTCCTCAGGGACAGCATAGATGGACTGTTTACCAGTCAGCCAGAACAGCCAGAGCAGCCAGTGTCATTTCACATTCACTTCATTTCACATTGCTGATGCAGGATGTCCTCTCAGCTGACATCATTTTTTTTTTAAATCCCTTTTCTGTTTGTTGTCAGTTTATTTTTTTTTATTTTTTTTTTATATTTAAATATTCACCTCAGATGTACAGACTGTGATGTGTTGTGACAAATGAGTATGATGCATCTCATACTTTGTGAATATAAAATACGAAAGTTTGACTTCAGACGCAGGACAAAAGTTTTCCTTTCTTCAGTTGAATAGATTGCTAACGTGATGTTTTGATTTGAATACTCTTGATATTTGAATTGTGTTTCATCTTAATGCTGCGGGGTGTCACTGATCTGTGTGCAGGTTTTGTCCTCGCCATTCAGTATTTCCTCAGAATATATAAAGCTTTATATGAAAAAATATTCGTTTCCTATATATATATATTAGCAATACAAATGGCAAGGTGATATAAAAAAAAAAAAAAAATCATCTATTAAAATCAAATGTAATTGGTCACTTACACATGTTTAGCAGATATTATTGCAGGGGGTGTTGTGAAATGCTTGTGTTCCTAAGAGTTGAGATAGCAGATAGAACCTAACATTTCCTCCATGGTTCTATGTTAAAATGTTGTTTCTATACGATAGCAATAGAAATGAACATCAGAAATATATATATATATATATATGGGACCATGTCGTTTTCTATACATTAGCAATAGAAACATATACACTACATGACCTGGCTCACAGTCAGCGTTACAATTCATCCCAATGGTGTTCGATGGGGTTGAGGTCAGTGCTCTGTGCAGGCCAGTCAAGTTCTTCCGCACCAATCTCGATAAACCATTTCTGCATGGACCTCGCTTTGTGCACGAGGGGCATTTTGGGCTCCCGAGTTGCGCAGCGGTCTAAGGCACTGCATCTCAGTGCAAGGGGCGTCACTACGGTCCCTGGTTCGAATCCAGGCTGTATCACATCCGGGCCGTGATTGGGAGTCCCATAAAGCGGCGTACAATTGGCCCAGCGGGGTCTGGGTTTGGCCGGGGTAGGCCGTCATTATTCATAAGAATTTGTTCTTAACTGACTTGCCTAGTTAAATAAAGGTTAAATATATATAAATAAAAACATAAGTTGTCATGCCGACACAGGAAAGAGCCTTCCCCAAACTGTCGCCACAAAGTTGGAAGCCCAGAATCATCTAGAATGTCACTGTACGCTGTAGCGTTAAGATTTCCCTTCACTGGAACTAAGGGACCCGAACCATGAAAAACAGCCCCAGACCATTATTCCTCCATCAAACTTTACAGATTGGCGTCCGCCAAACCCAGATTCGTCCATCGGACTGCCAGATGGTGATTGCAACCAGAGGACAGACAATTTTTTACACGTTGCTTGTTTCAGGACTTGGCGGTCCCGTTCTGTGAGCTTCTCTGGCCGTTTTCCACTTCACAATAACAGCACTTACAGTTGACCAGGGAAACTCTAGCATGGTAGACATTTTGACAAGCTGACTTGTTGGAAAGGTGACATCCTATGACGGTGCCACGGTGAAAGTCACTGAGCTCTTCTGTAAAATCATTTTACTGCCTGTGTTTGTCTATGGAGATTGCATGGCTGTGTGCTCGATTTTATACACCTATCAGCAATGTGTGTGTGTGTTTGTTTGTGTGTGTGTGTCTGTGTGTGTGTGTCTGTGTGTGTGTGTGTGTATGTGTGTGTGTGTGTGTGTGTGTGTGTGTGTGTGTGTGTGTGTGTGTGTGTGTGTGTGTGTGTAGAGAGAGAGAGAGAGAGAGAGAGAGAGAGAGAGAGAGCACAAAGGTTAAAAAGAGGTACAACAAAGTGATCTTTTCAAGAGAAGGTTGTGTTGAAATATGTACTGTATTTTAACTGTAGTTGCTGAACTCTGTTTCAGTCAGCGAGGACGTTCATACTGCTAACATTACCGTTCTCTCCCTCTGCGGATGGTGCTCTTCTTGGTTGGTTCGTCATCCTCAAAAATACATCCATAGATTACTGATGAAGACAGAGGGATTCATGGAGAATTCAAAGCACTTTGGGAGACACACACACACACACACACACACACACGGGCACACACACACACCTCTTTGTGAGCCCAGGGCTGTAAACCTCTGTACTTTCTGAATCAGTAACTGGACCAGGTGATTGGGTCAGACAGGAGATTCCATGTGACTGCTGAACAAGGGGAAGATGATTCACACACCTTATGTCTGCATCATTTGGTCAGTAAGCTTGTCAGGGAAGAGAAGGTCCAGGTCTGGTTGGCTGGGTGGTGTCCAGACTTTCATACCTTCATAACGTTCCTGTTCCATACCGTGCTATGGGTATGGCTGGTAGCCTAGTGGTTAGAACCTAGTGGTTAGAGTGTAGAGGCTAGTGGTTAGAACCTAGTGGTTAGAGTGTAGAGGCTAGTGGTTAGAACCTAGTGGTTAGAACCTAGTGGTTAGAACCTAGTGGTTAGAACCTAGTGATTAGAAACTAGTGGTTAGAACCTAGTGGTTAGAACCTAGTGGTTAGAACCTAGTGATTAGAAACTAGTGGTTAGAACCTAGTGGTTAGAACCTAGTGGTTAGAGTGTAGAGGCGGCAGGTAGCCTAGTGGTTAGAACCTAGGTGGTTAGAACCTAGTGGTTAGAACCTAGTGGTTAGAACCTAGGTGGTTAGAGTGTGGAGGCGGCAGGTAGCC
>NC_138306.1:94450000-94457500 GCF_965601325.2 Salmo salar | reverse complement strand
AGAGAGGGGGAGAGAGAAAGAGAGAGAAAAGAGGGAGAGAGAGAGAGAAAAAAAAAGGAGAGAGAGAGAGAGAACCAAAACATAAATCTAACAATACCTTGATTACTTAAACAGCACCTTAATGCATAAACCTAACCATCTATTAAAGTTAACAAAATACAATAGTTCTGTTTGGTAAATAAGAATAATGTGTTTCTATTTAAATACATATTTCCGTTCCTAACAAACGACACACAAATAGATAGAACTATGTACAACTTCTTGGCACAAATCCTGTTGACCACCGCTGCGATTTGGCAGATAACGGCATAATACCTGGCAACGCAAGCGGTCACAACCAGTGTAGCTGCAGGGGGATTTAGGAGGCATCTCTCTACTACAGTCTCACAGTCACAACCAGTGTAGCTGCAGGGGGATTTAGGAGGCATCTCTCTACTACAGTCTCACAGTCACAACCAGTGTAGCTGCAGGGGGATTTAGGAGGCATCTCTCTACTACAGTCTCACAGTCACAACCAGTGTAGCTGCAGGGGGATTTAGGAGGCATCTCTCTACTACAGTCTCACAGTCACAACCAGTGTAGCTGCAGGGGGATTTAGGAGGCATCTCTCTACTACAGTCTCACATCCAGTTTCCAGTTTCCAGTTGAGAAGCTGTTGGGAATTCAAGCTAAAACTACCAACTTGTAACAGCAGAACAGAGTCACTGTCTACCAATTTAATATTGGTATAAAAGCTAATCATTAGCATAGCCGTGGGAAGCAGGAGTGCTGAAGGTGCTGTAGTACCCCCTGATAAATCACAATTAAAAAATAATAAATACGAAAAAATAATGAACATTTAATAAAAAAATATATATGTCCACCAGGCCTGTATTACTCCTGTACGAGCAGAGTAATACACTGGTTAGCAGAGCAGAAAGAAATAATGTTTAAATGTCACATGCACCAAATATAACTGATGTAGACTTTACAATGAATTGCTTGCCTACAAGCCCTTCTCAGCGATGCAGAGTTTAAATAATATAATACAATGAATAATAGTAACACACAAGAGGAAGAAAATACAGAAGAATGAAGATATATATACAGGGGAGGACAAGATCAATGTGCAGAGGAACGAGGTATCTGAAGGCAGGGTAAAGGGACTAGGCATCAGGATGGATAATAATAAGGTATCTGAAGGCAGGGTAAAGGGACTAGACATCAGGATGGATAATAATAAGGTATCTGAAGGCAGGGTAAAGGGACTAGGCATCAGGATGGATAATAATAAGGTATCTGAAGGCAGGGTAAAGGGACTAGGCATCAGGATGGATAATAATAAGGTATCTGAAGGCAGGGTAAAGGGACTAGGCATCAGGATGGATAATAATAAGGTATCTGAAGGCAGGGTAAAGGGACTAGGCATCAGGATGGATAATAATAAGGTATCTGAAGGCAGGGTAAAGGGACTAGGCATCAGGATGGATAATAATAAGGTATCTGAAGGCAGGGTAAAGGGACTAGACATCAGGATGGATAATAATAAGGTATCTGAAGGCAGGGTAAAGGGACTAGGCATCAGGATGGATAATAATAAGGTATCTGAAGGCAGGGTAAAGGGACTAGGCATCAGGATGGATAATAATAAGGTATCTGAAGGCAGGGTAAAGGGACTAGGCATCAGGATGGATAATAATAAGGTATCTGAAGGCAGGGTAAAGGGACTAGACATCAGGATGGATAATAATAAGGTATCTGAAGGCAGGGTAAAGGGACTAGGCATCAGGATGGATAATAATAAGGTATCTGAAGGCAGGGTAAAGGGACTAGGCATCAGGATGGATAATAATAAGGTATCTGAAGGCAGGGTAAAGGGACTAGGCATCAGGATGGATAATAATAAGGTATCTGAAGGCAGGGTAAAGGGACTAGGCATCAGGATGGATAATAATAAGGTATCTGAAGGCAGGGTAAAGGGACTAGGCATCAGGATGGATAATAATAAGGTATCTGAAGGCAGGGTAAAGGGACTAGGCATCAGGATGGATAATAATAAGGTATCTGAAGGCAGGGTAAAGGGACTAGGCATCAGGATGGATAATAATAAGGTATCTGAAGGCAGGGTAAAGGGACTAGGCATCAGGATGGATAATAATAAGGTATCTGAAGGCAGGGTAAAGGGACTAGGCATCAGGATGGATAATAATAAGGTATCTGAAGGCAGGGTAAAGGGACTAGGCATCAGGATGGATAATAATAAGGTATCTGAAGGCAGGGTAAAGGGACTAGGCATCAGGATGGATAATAATAAGGTATCTGAAGGCAGGGTAAAGGGACTAGGCATCAGGATGGATAATAATAAGGTATCTGAAGGCAGGGTAAAGGGACTAGGCATCAGGATGGATAATAATAAGGTATCTGAAGGCAGGGTAAAGGGACTAGGACATCAGGATGGATAATAATAAGGTATCTGAAGGCAGGGTAAAGGGACTAGGCATCAGGATGGATAATAATAAGGTATCTGAAGGCAGGGTAAAGGGACTAGGCATCAGGATGGATAATAATAAGGTATCTGAAGGCAGGGTAAAGGGACTAGGCATCAGGATGGATAATAATAAGGTATCTGAAGGCAGGGTAAAGGGACTAGGCATCAGGATGGATAATAATAAGGTATCTGAAGGCAGGGTAAAGGGACTAGGCATCAGGATGGATAATAATAAGGTATCTGAAGGCAGGGTAAAGGGACTAGGCATCAGGATGGATAATAATAAGGTATCTGAAGGCAGGGTAAAGGGACTAGGCATCAGGATGGATAATAATAAGGTATCTGAAGGCAGGGTAAAGGGACTAGGCATCAGGATGGATAATAATAAGGTATCTGAAGGCAGGGTAAAGGGACTAGGCATCAGGATGGATAATAATAAGGTATCTGAAGGCAGGGTAAAGGGACTAGGCATCAGGATGGATAATAATAAGGTATCTGAAGGCAGGGTAAAGGGACTAGGCATCAGGATGGATAATAATAAGGTATCTGAAGGCAGGGTAAAGGGACTAGGCATCAGGATGGATAATAATAAGGTATCTGAAGGCAGGGTAAAGGGACTAGGCATCAGGATGGATAATAATAAGGTATCTGAAGGCAGGGTAAAGGGACTAGGCATCAGGATGGATAATAATAAGGTATCTGAAGGCAGGGTAAAGGGACTAGACATCAGGATGGATAATAATAAGGTATCTGAAGGCAGGGTAAAGGGACTAGGCATCAGGATGGATAATAATAAGGTATCTGAAGGCAGGGTAAAGGGACTAGGCATCAGGATGGATAATAATAAGGTATCTGAAGGCAGGGTAAAGGGACTAGGACATCAGGATGGATAATAATAAGGTATCTGAAGGCAGGGTAAAGGGACTAGACATCAGGATGGATAATAATAAGGTATCTGAAGGCAGGGTAAAGGGACTAGGCATCAGGATGGATAATAATAAGGTATCTGAAGGCAGGGTAAAGGGACTAGGACATCAGGATGGATAATAATAAGGTATCTGAAGGCAGGGTAAAGGGACTAGGCATCAGGATGGATAATAATAAGGTATCTGAAGGCAGGGTAAAGGGACTAGGCATCAGGATGGATAATAATAAGGTATCTGAAGGCAGGGTAAAGGGACTAGGCATCAGGATGGATAATAATAAGGTATCTGAAGGCAGGGTAAAGGGACTAGGCATCAGGATGGATAATAATAAGGTATCTGAAGGCAGGGTAAAGGGACTAGGCATCAGGATGGATAATAATAAGGTATCTGAAGGCAGGGTAAAGGGACTAGGCATCAGGATGGATAATAATAAGGTATCTGAAGGCAGGGTAAAGGGACTAGGCATCAGGATGGATAATAATAAGGTATCTGAAGGCAGGGTAAAGGGACTAGGCATCAGGATGGATAATAATAAGGTATCTGAAGGCAGGGTAAAGGGACTAGGCATCAGGATGGATAATAATAAGGTATCTGAAGGCAGGGTAAAGGGACTAGGCATCAGGATGGATAATAATAAGGTATCTGAAGGCAGGGTAAAGGGACTAGGCATCAGGATGGATAATAATAAGGTATCTGAAGGCAGGGTAAAGGGACTAGGCATCAGGATGGATAATAATAAGGTATCTGAAGGCAGGGTAAAGGGACTAGGCATCAGGATGGATAATAATAAGGTATCTGAAGGCAGGGTAAAGGGACTAGGCATCAGGATGGATAATAATAAGGCTGAAGGGGTAAAGGGACTAGCATCAGGATGGATAATAATAAGGTATCTGAAGGCAGGGTAAAGGGACTAGGCATCAGGATGGATAATAATAAGGTATCTGAAGGCAGGGTAAAGGGACTAGGCATCAGGATGGATAATAATAAGGTATCTGAAGGCAGGGTAAAGGGACTAGGCATCAGGATGGATAATAATAAGGTATCTGAAGGCAGGGTAAAGGGACTAGGCATCAGGATGGATAATAAAATGAATAAAATAAAGAACAGATTAGCATCAGCATATGACGAGTGTTTAAGTGTGTGTTGTGCGTGTGTGTGTGTGTGTGTGTGTGTTGTGCGTGCGTGTGCGTGTGTGTGTGTGTGTGTGTGTGTGTGTGTGTGTGTGTGTGTGTGTGTGTGTGTGTGTGTGTGTGTGTGTGTGTGTGTGTGTGTGTGTGTGTGTGTGTGTGTGTGTGTGTGTGTGTGTATGTGTGTGTGTGCGCATATGCAGTCAGTGTTTGTGAATGTGTGTGTGTGTAGTGTGTGTGAGGGACTGTGCATATAGCAGGGCTTGCCATCCTTGTTCCTGCAGAGATACCCTCCTGTAGGTTTTAACTCCAACCCTGTTCCTGGAGAGATACCCTCCTGTAGGTTTTAACTCCAACCCTGTTCCTGGAGAGCTACCATCCTGTAGGTTTTAACTCCAACTCCAGTTTTAATTAACCTGATTCGGCTTAATAACCAGCTAATTATTAGAATCAAGTGCAGTAAATGATGGTCGGAGTGAAAACGTGCAGGACAGTGTCTCTCCAGGGACAGAGTTGGAGAGTCCTGGTACGTATATAATGTGTGTGTACTGTATATAGTCTTGTGAGTGTCCATTATAGGGTCAGTGAAGATAGTCCGGGCAACCATTTAATTAACTATTTAGCAGTCTTATGGCTATTTAGCAGTCTTATGGCTATTTAGCAGTCTTATGGCTATTTAGCAATCTTATGGCTATTTAGAAGTCTTATGGCTATTTAGCAGTCTTATGGCTATTTAGCAGTCGTATGGCTATTTAGCAGTCTTATGGCTATTTAGCAGTCTTATGGCTATTTAGCAGTCTTATGGCTATTTAGCAATCTTATGGCTATTTAGCAGTCTTATGGCTATTTAGCAGTCTTATGGCTATTTAGCAGTCTTATGGCTATTTAGCAGTCTTATGGCTATTTAGCAATCTTATGGCTATTTAGCAGTCTTATGGCTATTTAGCAGTCTTATGGCTATTTAGCAATCTTATGGCTATTTAGCAGTCTTATGGCTATTTAGCAGTCGTATGGCTATTTAGCAGTCTTATGGCTATTTAGGAGTCTTATGGCTATTTAGCAGTCTTATGGCTATTTAGCAGTCGTATGGCTATTTAGCAGTCTTATGGCTATTTAGCAGTCTTATGGCTATTTAGGAGTCTTATGGCTATTTAGCAGTCTTATGGCTATTTAGCAGTCTTATGGCTATTTAGCAGTCTTATGGCTATTTAGCAATCTTATGGCTATTTAGCAGTCTTATGGCTATTTAGCAGTCTTATGGCTATTTAGCAGTCTTATGGCTATTTAGCAATCTTATGGCTATTTAGCAGTCTTATGGCTATTTAGCAGTCTTATGGCTATTTAGCAGTCTTATGGCTATTTAGCAGTCTTATGGCTATTTAGCAGTCTTATGGCTATTTAGCAATCTTATGGCTATTTAGCAATCTTATGGCTTGGGGATAGAAGCTTTCTCGGATCCTGTTGGACCATTAGCATATTCTCCAGTACCGTTTGCTGCACAGTAGCGGAGTGAGCAGTCAATGGCTTGGGTGACTGGACAGTCATGATCATTATGGATGACAACTCTCTCGGTAGATACAAAGGTCTGCAGTTTCTATATCAGGTGAGCAAAAGCTCCAGATTTCATTCACACTGGAAGCAGCACACCAGTTGTTGTTTATGAAGAGGCACACCCTTCCCCCCCCCCCCCCCCCCCCCCCCCCCTCTTTGGACTTGCCCCGACTTGCCTTCATCTGATCGTGCTGCTTCATAGAGTAAACCACTGAGTTGTACGTACATAGAGTCACCCAGCCATGACTCTGCAAGGTATATACCATCACAGCTTTTTCAATTCTCTTTGATGGGAGACTCTGGAAACGAATCTCATCCATCTTATTCTCCGGTGACTGGACATTTGCTAATAGAACGTAAGGGGAGTGGCCCCCGGGGTCGATTTTTCTCTTTGTCTCTTCGTCTCACCAATGATGCCGGCTGGTCTACCGCGTCTACGCCCTGCGGTGGTGTTTTTTGTTGCTAACCCAGTGAGATAATATCTTGTGTAATACGGTACTGAGTGGATGACACCGTAGTTATGTTATAGTCATCAGGTGTATATACTGAATCTATCTGATGTTTGTTGTCTGGCTGATGTTTGGCTTGTGTTCACAGTGTTCCACAGTGAGTGTTTGTTGACATGGCGTTATTAGCCCGTACTGCCTGAGGGTGCTCCTCTCTATACCCCCCCCCCCCCCCCCCCCCCTCATTGCAAGGCTGGTTGGTGATTGGTTGTTGATGCAGAGAAAGGGGAGTGTCCTCCTGGTTAGCATTGGAGTGTCTGAAAATGGGACCCTATTCCCTATATAATGAACTGCAGTGTAGCAGTAGTACACTATATAGGGAATAGGGTGCCGTGGTAGTGAGCCTGGCTGGGCTGGGGTATGTAGGAGCCTGGCTGAGCTGGGGATGAGGAGCCTGGCTGGGCTGGGGTAATGAGGAGCCTGGCTGGGCTGGGGTATGAGGAGCCTGGCTGGGCTGGGGTATGAGGAGCCTGGCTGAGCTGGGGTATGAGGAGCCTGGCTGAGCTGGGGTATGATGAGCCTGGCTGAGCTGGGGTATGTAGGAGCCTGGCTGAGCTGGGGTATGAGGAGCCTGGCTGAGCTGGGGTATGAGGAGCCTGGCTGAGCTGGGGTATGAGGAGCCTGGCTGGGCTGGGGTATGAGGAGCCTGGCTTAGCTGGGGTATGAGGAGCCTGGCTGAGCTGGGGTATGAGGATGTGTAGTGGTATAGTTGACAGGGTATCAGGATGTGTAGTGGTATAGATGACAGGGTATCAGGATGTGTAGTGGTATAGATGACAGGGTATCATGGATGTGTAGTGGTATAGTAGACAGGGTCACTCGCCCTGATCCAATCGAGAGCTCACCACGATCACGTGATAGACAGGGTCGTTAGATATAGAGGTCCAAGTGGGTCGTTGTCGGGTCGTCATAGTTCACTGCCC
>NC_138306.1:94430000-94445000 GCF_965601325.2 Salmo salar | reverse complement strand
GACATTATCCTCCTCTCAACACGTTACGTAATATTGACATTATCCTCCTCTCAAACCATTACATAATATTGACATTATCCTTCTCTCAACACATTATCCCATATTATCCTCCTCTCAACAAATTACATAATATTGACATTATCCTCCTCTCAATACATTACATAATATTGACATTATCCTCCTCTCAACACATTACATAATATTGACATTATCCTCCTCTCAACACATTATATAATTTTGACATTATCCTCCTCTCAACAAATTACATGATATTGACATTATCCTTCTCTCAACAAATTACATAATATTGACATTATCCACCTCTCAACAAATTACATAATGTTGACATTATCCTCCTCTCAACACATTACATAATATTGACATTATCCTCCTCTCAACACATTACATAATATTGACATTATCCTCCTCTCAACACATTACACCGTATTGACATTATCCTCCTCTCAACACATTACATAATATTGACATTATCCTCCTCTCAACACATTACATCATATTGACATTATCCACCTCTCAACACATTACACCGTATTGACATTATCCTCCTCTCAACAAATTACATAATATTGACATTATCCTCCTCTCAACACGTTACGTAATATTGACATTATCCTCCTCTCAACACATTACATAATATTGACATTATCCTTCTCTCAACACATTATCCCGTATTATCCTCCTCTCAACAAATTACATAATATTGACATTATCCTCCTCTCAATACATTACATAATATTGACATTATCCTCCTCTCAACACATTACATAATATTGACATTATCCTCCTCTCAACACATTACATAATTTCGACATTATCCTCCTCTCAACACATTACATAATTTTGACATTATCCTCCTCTCAACACATTACATAATATTGACATTATCCTCCTCTCAACACATTACATAATATTGACATTATCCTCCTCTCAACACATTACATAATTTTGACATTATCCTCCTCTCAACAAATTACATAATATTGACATTATCCTCCTCTCAACAAATTACATAATACTGACATTATCCTCCTCTCAACACATTACATAATATTGACATTATCCTCCTCTGAACACATTACATAATTTTGACATTATCCTCCTCTCAACACATTACATAATTTTGACATTATCCTCCTCTCAACACATTACATAATATTGACATTATCCTCCTCTCAACACATTAAATAATATTGACATTATCCTCCTCTCAACACATTACATAATATTGACATTATCCTCCTCTCAACACATGACATAATATTGACATTTTCTTCCTCTCAACACATTACATTATCCTCCTCTCAACACATTACACCGTATTGACATTATCCTCTTCTCAACACATTACATAATATTGACATTATCCTCCTCTCAACACATTACACCCTATTGACATTATCCTCCTCTCAACACATTACATAATATTGACATGATCCTTCTCTCAACACATTACATAATATTGACATTATCCTCCTCTCAACACATTACACCCTATTGACATTATCCTCCTCTCAACACATTACACTCTATTGACATTATCCTCCTCTCAACACATTACATGATATTGACTCTATGCCTATTTGCTGTTTGAATTCATTCAGAATCTCTGTGTTGATGATGTGACTCCCAGGTAGCATCACCCTCCACCAACCCACAACAACAAACTGCAGCAACTTACAGCTTTTCCACATGACTTACATTTTGAGAGTATCACATTAGTGTTTTGAAATTGTGATAATATCACTTTAAGGGTTTTTCAGTTTAGTCAAAAGAACAAGCGTACCTCAGTGGGTGTGGATCCGAAACCTGTCACTCTCTTTTGAAAGCTTTCTGTCTGTCACGCGCATAAATGGAATGTGTTTGACTCAGCTGTAAACACACCAGCACTTTCAAAGTCCCTCTTCTCACTCACTCTCTCCATCTGTCCCTCTCTCCCTCACTTCCGCTCTCTCCCTCTCTTCCGCTCTCTCTCGCTCTCTCCCCCACTCCCGCTCTACCACGCTCCCTCTCGCTCCCTCTCTCCCACGCTCCCTCTCTCCCTCTCTCCCTCTCCCACACTCCCTCTCTCCCTCTCTCCCTCTCTCCCTCTCCCACACTCCCTCTCTCCCTCTCTCCCTCTCTCTCCCTCACTTCCTCTCTCCCTCTCTCCGCTCTCTCTCTCCCACTCTCCCCCACTCCCGCTCTACCACGCTCCCTCTCTCTCCCGCTCTCCCACGCTCCCTCTCTCCCTTTCTCCCTCTCTCCCTCTCTCTCCCTCTCCCACACTCCCTCTCTCCCTCTCTCCCATGCTCCCGCTATCCCAAACTCCCTCTCTCCCTCTCTCCCTCTCTCGCTCTCCCCCTCTCTCCCTCTCTCTGAAACAAATGCAGTGTGTCACCACACCCTCTGAATTTTGAACAAACTCCGTCTACGTCCCAAATAGCACCCTTTTGCCTATATAGTGCCCTACTTTTGGACCCTATGGCTCTGTACAGGGCACTGTAAAGTGAATAGGGTGCCATTTGGGATGCAAACTTTCTCTGTACACCAGCACACCAAAGGAGGGCAGTTTCATGATCACACCTGTTTACAGTGAGACCCTTATAAAGTGACACATTTACCCATCTCTCTCTCTCTCTCTCTCTCTCTCCCATGTCTTCTCTCTCTTGCTCTCTCTTTACCACCCTCTGACATGTTTTCTGTTATTCTCTGAGTGTCAGTCTGTCTTGCTAAGTCTCTCTATTGCCGATCCCTTCCCAACTCTGACAGCGACAGTTTCCTGTTTCCTGATCTGACAAGGAGCCTTGTGAAGGCAGGCAAGACAGTGATGAGTAGGGCTGAGTGGTGAACGTGAGACGTGTGGTATTTCCCTCCAACTACACAAACCTTTTTCTCCATTGACTTTTCTAATTTAATGTTTTTAATCATGTTTTTTTTTTTGTAAGGTTTTTGTGCTCAAAATCACACTTTATTTTAACAGAAGTACTTAACAATGCTTAAAACCACATGAGGAGACTACCTTTGAGGTCTCTCTCAAAAATGGAATAAATTTGTATTTTTGGTTCTATTTTCGCTTTAAATGCATGTGCACGGCAGCCAGCGGGACCGACTACGTTGTAGTTAACATTTAATAATGGAGAAGGGTTTTTGGGAAAGCCTTTCTATCTCTACCAGAAGAAGTTTATCATTAGTATTATCATTATCACTAGCATTAACATTAGTATTATTGTTAGCATTTCCGTTAGCATTATCATCAATATTATTGTTAGCATTGCCGTTAGCATTATCACTAGCATTATCATCAATATTATTGTTAGCATAACCGTTAGCATTATCACTAGCATTATCATTAATGTTATTGTTAGCATTGCCGTTAGCATTATCACTAGCATTATCATTAATATTATTGTTAGCATTGCCGTTAGCATTATCACTAGCATTATCATTAGCGCTATCGCTAACGGCTACACAAACTGGTAGACGTACAGTACGATGTGCACCGCGCACACAAACGGACGAGCATTCCGTTTGCCGTTTCAGAAAGTTGCATGAAAATAAAAAAAATCTATGATGCATTTTCATCATGTCTTATGATTAACTTGGCAAAATAAAATATTTTGTAATAAGTTCAAAACATTTAGTTTGTTTCCTACTAAATTCAATACATTATTTTAGATTGTTCAATTCCATGATTCCGTGATATCGTCTGCATTCTCCGCAACGCAGATTTTATAGGGCCCTACAACTACCCCAAACCATCACACACACACACACACACACACACACACACACACACACACACACACACACACACACACACACACACACACACACACAGAGAGAGACACACACACAGTCAGCACTGCTATTCTTTTATATAGTATTGATTGAAAGAGTGCGACCGAGACACAGTCCACTCTATATTGGTAAATACAGTCATACATGACGTAACAAATTAATAATCTATATCGTATATCGTTTTGTGTACATATCGATTTATAACTTTGCATACTACCTTCTAACTACTTGTTGTTTTTTATTTGACTTATTGTTGTTATTGTTTATTGTTATGATTGCTGTAAAAACCACTGTAATGTTGAGATTAGCTAGCATGCAATCATTTAGCTAAACCTTTCATACCTGCTGTAAACTACTGTAATGTTGAGGTTAGCAAGCATGCAATCATTTAGCTAAACCTTTCATACCTGCTGTAAAAACTACTGTAATGTTGAGATTAGCTAGCATGCAATCATTTAGCTAAACCTTTCATACCTGCTGTAAAAACTACTGTAATGTTGAGATTAGCTAGCATGCAATCATTTAGCTAAACCTTTCATTTCTGCTGTAAAAACTACTGTAATGTTGAGATTAGCTAGCATGCAATCATTTAGCTAAACCTTTCATTTCTGCTGTAAAAACTACTGTAATGTTGAGATTAGCTAGCATGCAATCATTTAGCTAAACCTTTCATACCTGCTGTAAAAACGACTGTAATGGTGAGATTAGCTAGCATGCAATCATTTACCTAAACCTTTCATACCTGCTGTAAAAACTACTGTAATGTTGAGATTAGCTAGCATGCAATCATTTAGCTAAACCTTTCATACCTGCTGTAAAAACTACTGTAATGTTGAGATTAGCTAGCATGCAATCATTTAGCTAAACCTTTCATACCTGCTGTAAAAACTACTGTAATGTTGAGATTAGCAAGCATGCAAACATTTAGCTAAACCTTTCATTTCTGCTGTAAAAACTACTGTAATGTTGAGATTAGCTAGCATGCAATCATTTAGCTAAACCTTTCATACCTGCGAAAAAAAACTACTGTAATGTTGAGATTAGCTAGCATGCAATCATTTAGCTAAACCTTTCATACCTGCTGTAAAAACTACTGTAATGTTGAGGTTAGCTAGCATTCAATCATTTAGCTAAACCTTTCATACCTGCTGTAAAAACCACTGTAATGTTGAGATTAGCTAGCATGCAATCATTTAGCTAAACCTTTCATACCTGCTGTAAAAACTACTGTAATGTTGAGATTAGCTAGCATGCAATCATTTAGCTAAACCTTTCATACCTGCTGTAAAAACTACTGTAATGTTGAGATTAGCTAGCATGCAATCATTTAGCTAAACCTTTCATTCCTGCTGTAAACTGTGTGTGTGACCAATACAGATTAGATTCTTTAACACAATGAGTGAATCTCAAATGGCAACCCTGTTCTCTCAATAGGGCACTTCTTCTGACTACACAGCGCCCATAGGGGTCTACGTAGGGACTAGGGTGCTGTTTGGGACGACAGCTCATCTTTGCTGAACGTGTCAGAGAGAAGATTCACTTCTTTCTCTCATCACACACCCCCAACCACCCCCCCTACCACCCCCCTACCACCCCCCAACCACCCCCCTACCACCCCCCTACCACCCCCCAACCACCCCCCTACCACCCCCTTACCACCCCCCCTACCACCCCCCTACCACCCCCCTAAAAATAGTTTTCACACCAACAGTAAGACATTCCCTTTGGAGAGACTGGATCAACATAACATGTCTTGTCAAGATGTCTCAAGATAATATCACACAGGCTGCACTGTCTATTCCAGGAATGGGCCCCACCTATTCTGTCTAAATGTGTCCTAGGGCTCATCACTATCTATTCCAGGAATGGGCCAATCCATTCTGTCTAAATCAAATCAAATCCAAATCAAATCAAATGTTATTAGTCACATGCGTTGAATACAACACCTTTCAGTGAAATGCTTACTTACGAGCCCCTTAGCCAACAATGCAGTTTAAAAAAGATAGGAATAAAATACGAATTAAAGTAACAAGTAATTATAGAGCAGCAACAAAATAATAATAACGAGACTATATACAGGGTGTTACGGTACAGAGTCAATGTGGAGGCTATATACAGGGTGTTACGGTACAGAGTCAATGTGGAGACTATATACAGGGTGTTACGGTACAGAGTCAATGTGGAGGCTATATACAGGGTGTTACGGTACAGAGTCAATGTGGAGGCTATATACAGGGTGTTACACTACAGAGTCAATGTGAAGGCTATATACAGGGGGTACCGGTACAGTGTCAATGTGGAGTCTATATACAGGGGGTACCGGTACAGAGTCAATGTGGAGGCTATATACAGGGTGTTACGGTACAGAGTCAATGTGGAGGCTATATACAGGGGGTACCAGTACAGAGTCAATGTGGAGGCTATATACAGGGGGTACCGGTACAGTGTCAATGTGGAGTCTATATACAGGGGGTACCGGTACAGAGTCAATGTGGAGGCTATATACAGGGTGTTACGGTACAGAGTCAATGTGGAGGCTATATACAGGGGGTACCAGTACAGTGTCAATGTGGAGTCTATATACAGGGGGTACCGGTACAGTGTCAATGTGGAGTCTATATACAGGGGGTACCGGTACAGAGTCAATGTGCAGGGGCATCGGTTAGTCAATGTAATTGAGGTAATATGTACATGTAAGTAGAGTTATTAAAGTGACTATGCATAGATGATCACAGAGAGTAGCAGCGGTGTAAAAGGGGAAGGGGGCAATGCAAAAAGTCTGGGTAACAATTTGATTAGATGTTCAGGAGTCTTATGTCTTGGGGGTAGAATCTGTTTAAAAGCCTCTTGGACTTGGACTTGGTGCTCCGGTACTGCTTGACGTGTGGTAGCAGAGAGATCAGTCTATGACTAGGGTGGCTGGAGTCTTTGACAATTTTTATGGCCTTCCTCTGACACCGCCTGGTGTAGAGGTCCTGGATGGCAGGAAGCTTGGCCCCAGTGATGTACTGGGCCATACGCACTACCTTTTGTAGTGCCTTGCGGTCGGAATACGAGCAGTTGCCATACCAGGAAGTGATGCAAACAGTCAGGATGCTCTCAATGGTGCAGCTGTAGAACCTTTTGAGGATCTGAGGACCCATGCCAAATCTTTTCAGTCTCCTGAGGGGGAATAGGTTTTGTTGTGCCCTCTTCACGACTGTCTTGGTGTGTTTGGACCATGTTAGTTTGTTAGTGAGATGGACACCAAGGAACTTTAAGTTCTCAACCTGCTCCACTACAGCCCCGTCGAGGAGAATGGGGGCATGCTCTGTCCTCCTTTTCCTGTAGTCCACAATCATCTCCTTTGTATTGATCACGTTGAGGGAGAGGTTGTTGTCCTGGCACCACATGACAAGGTCTCCGACCTCCTCCCTATAGGCTGCTTGTCGTTGTCGGTGATCAGGCCTACCACTGTTGTGTCATCGGCAAACTTAATGATGTTGTTGGAGTCGTGCAGTCATGAGTGAGATATCTTCTAAGCTTCCGGGTCAAAATCCTGCTCCTTGAAAGTGGTAGCTCTAGCCTTTAGCTCAGTGCGGATATTGCCTGAAATCCATGGCTTCTGTTTGGGGTATGTACAGTTGAAGTCGGAAGTTTACATACACCTTAGCCAAATACATTTAAACTCTGTTTTTCACAATTTCTGATATTTAATCCTAGTAAAAATTCCCTGCTTTAGGTCAGTTAGGATCACCACTTTATTTTAAGAATGTGAAATGTCCGAATAATAGTAAAGATAATTATTTAATTCAGCTTTTATTTCTTTCATCACATTCCCAGTGGGTCAGAAGTTTACATACACTCAATTAGTATTTGGTAGCATTGCCTTTAAATTGTTTAACTTGGGTCAAACGTTTTGGGTAGCCTTCCACAAGCTTCCCACAATAAGTTGGGTGAATTTCGGCCCATTCCTCCTGACAGAGCTGGTGTAATTGACTCAGGTTTGTAGGCCTCCTTGCTCGCACACACTTTTTCAGTTCTGCTCACACATTTTCTATAGGATTGAGGTCAGGGCTTTGTGATGGCCACTCCAATACATTGACTTTGTTGTCCTTAAGCCATTTTGCCACAACTTTGGAAGTATGCTTGGGGTCATTGTCCATTTGAAAGACCCATTTGCGACCAAGCTTGAACTTCCTGACTGATGTCTTGAGATGTTGCTTCAACATATGCACATCATTTTCTTGCCTCATGATGCCATCTATTTTGTGAAGTGCACCAGTCCCTACTGCAGCAAAGCACCCCCACAATATGATGCTGACACCCCCGTGCTTCATGGTTGGGATGGTGTTCTTCGGCTTGCAAGCCTCCCACTTTTTCCTCCAAACATAACGATGGTCATTATGGCCAAACAGTTGTATTTTTGTTTCATCAGACCAGAGGACATTTCTTCAAAAAGTACGATCTTTCTCCCCAAGTGCAGTTGCAAACTGTAGTCTGGCTTTTTTATGGGGGTTTTAGAGCAGTGGCTTCTTCCTTCCTGAGCGGCCTTTCAGGTTATGTCGATATAGGACTCGTTTTACTGTGGATATAGATACTTTTGTACCTGTTTCCTCCAGCATCTTCACAAGGTCCTTTGCTGTTGTTCTCTGATTGATTTGCACTTTTACTCACCAAAGTACGTTCATCTCTAGGAGACAAAACGTGTCTCCTTCCTGAGCGGTGTGACGGCTGCATGGTCCCATGGTGTTTATACTTGCGTACTATTGTTTGTACAGATGAATGTGGTACCTTCAGGCGTTTGAAATTGCTCCCAGAGATCTACAATATTTGTTCTGAGGTCTTGACTGATTTCTTTTGATTTTCCCATGATGTCAAGCAAAGAGGCACTGAGTTTGAAGGTAGGCCTTGAAATACATCCACAGGTACACCTCCAATTGACTCAAATTATGTAAATTAGCCTAACAGAAGCATCTAAAGCCATGACATCATTTTCTGGATTTTTTCCAAGCTGTTTAAAGGCACAGTCAACTTAGTGTATGTAAACTACTGACCCACTGGAATTGTGTTACAGTGAATTATAAGTGAAATAATCTGTCTGTAAACAATTGTTGGAAAAATGACTTGTGTCATGCATAAGGTAGATGTCCTAACCAACTTGCCAAAACTATAGTTTGTTAACAAGAAATTTGTGGATGGTTGGATGAGAGAAGAGAAGAGTAGAAGGTGGGTAAGGAGAGATGGTTGGATTAGAGAAAGGAAGGAGGGGGTAAGGAGAGATGGTTGGATTAGAGTTGGGAAGAAGGGGGTAAGGAGAGAAGGCTGGATTAGAGATGGGAAGAAGGGGGGTAAGGAGAGATGGTTGGATGAGAGAAGGAAGTTTGTTGCAAGGAAAGAGGGAGGAGAGCATGATGAAATGGGTAAAAATAGTCAGGGGACAAGACATTCTGGGAATAGGGTTTGAGACATCAACAACCAAACCTCCTGTTGTGGTAAAATGTTTTGAAAGAACTTCAGACAAACTGTAAAGTAGTCGCTACAGAACAGATAGTGACAGATTGTAAAGTAGTCGCTACAGAACAGATAGTGACAGATTGTAAAGTAGTCTCTACAGAACAGATAGTGACAGACCGTAAAGTAGTCGCTACAGAACAGATAGTGACAGATTGTAAAGTAGTCTCTACAGAACAGATAGTGACAGATTGTAAAGTAGTCGCTACAGAACAGATAGTGACAGATTGTAAAGTAGTCGCTACAGAACAGATAGTGACAGACTGTAAAGTAGTCTCTACAGAACAGATAGTGACAGACCGTAAAGTAGTCTCTACAGAACAGAGAGTGACAGACTGTAAAGTAGTCTCTACAGAACAGATAGTGACAGACTGTAAAGTAGTCTCTACAGAACAGATAGTGACAGACTGTAAAGTAGTCTCTACAGAACAGATAGTGACAGACTGTAAAGTAGTCTCTACAGAACAGATAGTGACAGACCGTAAAGTAGTCTCTACAGAACAGATAGTGACAGACTGTAAAGTAGTCTCTACAGAACAGATAGTGACAGAGCGTAAAGTAGTCGCTACAGAACAGATAGTGACAGATTGTAAAGTAGTCTCTACAGAACAGATAGTGACAGATTGTAAAGTAGTCGCTACAGAACAGATAGTGACAGATTGTAAAGTAGTCGCTACAGAACAGATAGTGACAGACTGTAAAGTAGTCTCTACAGAACAGATAGTGACAGACCGTAAAGTAGTCTCTACAGAACAGATAGTGACAGACTGTAAAGTAGTCTCTACAGAACAGATAGTGACAGACTGTAAAGTAGTCTCTACAGAACAGATAGTGACAGACTGTAAAGTAGTCTCTACAGAACAGATAGTGACAGACTGTAAAGTAGTCTCTACAGAACAGATAGTGACAGACCGTAAAGTAGTCTCTACAGAACAGATAGTGACAGACTGTAAAGTAGTCTCTACAGAACAGATAGTGACATACTGAAAAGTAGTCGATTCTGAACAGAACAGGAAGGGGGGAGGAGGAGAGAGGAGGGGGGAGGAGGAAGGAGGGAGGAGAGGAGAAGATGGAGGAGGGAAGAGCTACCAGGAGGGGGTAGGAGAAGTGGGTAGAAAGTAGTAGGACGGATAGAGTGGCATAGAATTATCATGAATAATTGTGTTGTTCCACAAAAATAGTTCCTTTTGCATCCCTTTGATATGTTAAGTAGAAATTGTACACTAATATTGCATTTTAAAAGCATGTAATATTAAATTAAGTTCCCTTAAACTTGGACCACATGGAGATTTCATTAAATGCAGCATTTTGTCCCTCCGTCAAACCTGTGTCACCTGTAGGAAGACTTTAAACGGCTTAACCCAAATTTCACCATCACTGTAAAAGCCCAAGTTATTTTGTTGCTTTTACAAAGTCATTTTTTAAGATTATTATTTTTTTATGTCATTAGTGATTCATTTACGTATGTCCCTCATTTTAAGGTTAACGCTGTTACTTGAACTGAACTCTCGATTTAATATGGTGAAAGTACGACATTAAAAAAATTAAATAAACAATTAAACATCATAGTGTAAAAGTAGGTGAGATGGTTCTATTATCAGGTGAACTGGTTCTATTATCAGGTTAGATGGTTCTATTATCAGGTGAGCTGGTTCTATTATCAGGTTAGATGGTTCTATTATCAGGTGAACTGGTTCTATTATAAGGTGAACTGGTTCTATTATCAGGTGAGATGGTTCTATTATCAGGTGAACTGGTTCTATTATCAGGTTAGATGGTTCTATTATCAGGTTAGATGGTTCTATTATCAGGTTAGATGGTTCTATTATCAGGTGAGCTGGTTCTATTATCAGGTGAACTGGTTCTATTATCAGGTGAACTGGTTCTATTAACAGGTGAACTGGTTCTATTACCAGGTGAGCTGGTTCTATTATCAGGTGAACTGGTTCTATTATCAGGTTAGATGGTTCTATTATCAGGTGAGCTGGTTCTATTATCAGGTGAACTGGTTCTATTATCAGGTGAACTGGTTCTATTACCAGGTGAGCTGGTTCTATTATCAGGTGAACTGGTTCTATTATCAGGTTAGATGGTTCTATTATCAGGTGAGATGGTTCTATTATCAGGTGAGATGGTTCTATTATCAGGTGAGCTGGTTCTATTATCAGGTGAACTGGTTCTATTAACAGGTTAGATGGTTCTATTATCAGGTGAGCTGGTTCTATTATCAGGTGAGCTGGTTCTATTATCAGGTGAACTGGTTATATTACCAGGTGAGCTGGTTCTATTATCAGGTGAGCTGGTTCTATTATCAGGTGAACTGGTTCTATTAACAGGTTAGATGGTTCTATTATCAGGTGAGCTGGTTCTATTATCAGGTGAACTGGTTCTATTATCAGGTGAACTGGTTCTATTATCAGGTGAGCTGGTTCTATTATCAGGTGAACTGGTTCTATTATCAGGTGAGCTGGTTCTATTATCAGGTGAACTGGTTCTATTAACAGGTTAGATGGTTCTATTATCAGGTGAGCTGGTTCTATGAACAGGTGAACTGGTTCTATTATCAGGTGAGATGGTTCTATTATCAGGTGAGCTGGTTCTATTATCAGGTGAACTGGTTCTATTATCAGGTGAACTGGTTCTATTAACAGGTGAACTGGTTCTATTACCAGGTGAGCTGGTTCTATTATCAGGTGAACTGGTTCTATTATCAGGTTAGATGGTTCTATTATCAGGTGAGCTGGTTCTATTATCAGGTGAACTGGTTCTATTATCAGGTGAGCTGGTTCTATTATCAGGTGAACTGGTTCTATTATCAGGTGAACTGGTTCTATTAACAGGTGAACTGGTTCTATTATCAGGTGAGCTGGTTCTATTATCAGGTGAACTGGTTCTATTAACAGGTTAGATGGTTCTATTATCAGGTGAGCTGGTTCTATGAACAGGTGAACTGGTTCTATTATCAGGTGAGATGGTTCTATTATCAGGTGAGCTGGTTCTATTATCAGGTGAACTGGTTCTATTATCAGGTGAACTGGTTCTATTAACAGGTGAACTGGTTCTATTACCAGGTGAGCTGGTTCTATTATCAGGTGAACTGGTTCTATTATCAGGTTAGATGGTTCTATTATCAGGTGAGCTGGTTCTATTATCAGGTGAACTGGTTCTATTATCAGGTGAGCTGGTTCTATTATCAGGTGAACTGGTTCTATTATCAGGTGAACTGGTTCTATTAACAGGTGAACTGGTTCTATTACCAGGTGAGCTGGTTCTATTATCAGGTGAACTGGTTCTATTATCAGGTTAGATGGTTCTATTATCAGGTGAGCTGGTTCTATTATCAGGTGAACTGGTTCTATTATCAGGTGAACTGGTTCTATTACCAGGTGAGCTGGTTCTATTATCAGGTGAACTGGTTCTATTATCAGGTTAGATGGTTCTATTATCAGGTGAGATGGTTCTATTATCAGGTGAGATGGTTCTATTATCAGGTGAGCTGGTTCTATTATCAGGTGAACTGGTTCTATTAACAGGTTAGATGGTTCTATTATCAGGTGAGCTGGTTCTATTATCAGGTGAGCTGGTTCTATTATCAGGTGAACTGGTTATATTACCAGGTGAGCTGGTTCTATTATCAGGTGAGCTGGTTCTATTATCAGGTGAACTGGTTCTATTAACAGGTTAGATGGTTCTATTATCAGGTGAGCTGGTTCTATTATCAGGTGAACTGGTTCTATTATCAGGTGAACTGGTTCTATTATCAGGTGAGCTGGTTCTATTATCAGGTGAACTGGTTCTATTATCAGGTGAGCTGGTTCTATTATCAGGTGAACTGGTTCTATTAACAGGTTAGATGGTTCTATTATCAGGTGAGCTGGTTCTATGAACAGGTGAACTGGTTCTATTATCAGGTGAGATGGTTCTATTATCAGGTGAGCTGGTTCTATTATCAGGTGAACTGGTTCTATTATCAGGTGAACTGGTTCTATTAACAGGTGAACTGGTTCTATTACCAGGTGAGCTGGTTTTATTATCAGGTGAACTGGTTCTATTATCAGGTTAGATGGTTCTATTATCAGGTGAGCTGGTTCTATTATCAGGTGAACTGGTTCTATTATCAGGTGAACTTGTTCTATTACCAGGTGAGCTGGTTCTATTATCAGGTGAACTGGTTCTATTATCAGGTTAGATGGTTCTATTATCAGGTGAGATGGTTCTATTATCAGGTGAGATGGTTCTATTATCAGGTTAGATGGTTCTATTATCAGGTGAACTGGTTCTATTATCAGGTGAGCTGGTTCTATTATCAGGTGAACTGGTTCTATTAACAGGTTAGATGGTTCTATTATCAGGTGAGCTGGTTCTATGAACAGGTGAACTGGTTCTATTATCAGGTGAGATGGTTCTATTATCAGGTGAGCTGGTTCTATTATCAGGTGAACTGGTTCTATTATCAGATGAACTGGTTCTATTAACAGGTGAACTGGTTCTATTACCAGGTGAGCTGGTTCTATTATCAGGTGAACTGGTTCTATTATCAGGTTAGATGGTTCTATTATCAGGTGAGCTGGTTCTATTATCAGGTGAACTGGTTCTATTATCAGGTGAACTGGTTCTATTACCAGGTGAGCTGGTTCTATTATCAGGTGAACTGGTTCTATTATCAGGTTAGATGGTTCTATTATCAGGTGAGATGGTTCTATTATCAGGTGAGATGGTTCTATTATCAGGTTAGATGGTTCTATTATCAGGTGAACTGGTTCTATTATCAGGTGAGCTGGTTCTATTATCAGGTGAACTGGTTCTATTAACAGGTTAGATGGTTCTATTATCAGGTGAGCTGGTTCTATTAACAGGTGAACTGGTTCTATTATCAGGTGAGATGGTTCTATTATCAGGTGAACTGGTTCTGTTATCAGGTGAACTGGTTCTATTATCAGGTGAACTGGTTCTATTATCAGGTGAACTGGTTCTATTATCAGGTGAGCTGGTTCTATTACCAGGTGAACTGGTTCTATTATCAGTTGAAATGGTTCTATTATCAGGTGAGCTGGTTCTATTATCAGGTGAGCTGGTTCTATTATCAGGTTAGATGGTTCTATTATCAGGTGAGATGGTTCTATTACCAGGTGAGCTGGTTCTATTATCAGGTGAACTGGTTCTATTATCAGGTGAACTGGTTCTATTATCAGGTGAGCTGGTTCTATTATAAGGTGAGATGGTTCTATTATCAGGTGAGATGGTTCTATTATCAGGTAAGCTGGTTCCATTATCAGGTGAACTGGTTCTATTATCAGGTGAACTGGTTCTATTATCAGGTTAGATGGTTCTACTATCAGGTGAACTGGTTCTATTATCAGGTGAGCTGGTTCTATTATCAGGTGAGCTGGTTCTATTATCAGGTGGACTGGTTCTATTATCAGGTGAGATGGTTCTATTATCAGGTGAGATGGTTCTATTATCAGGTGAGCTGGTTCTATTATCAGGTGAACTGGTTCTATTATCAGGTGAACTGGTTCTATTATCAGGTGAACTGGTTCTATTATCAGGTTAGATGGTTCTATTATCAGGTGAACTGGTTCTGTTATCAGGTTAGATGGTTCTATTATCAGGTTAGATGGTTCTATTATCAGGTGAACTGGTTCTATTATCAGGTGAGCTGGTTCTATTATAAGGTGAGCTGGTTCTATTATCAGGTTAGATGGTTCT
>NC_138306.1:94420000-94425000 GCF_965601325.2 Salmo salar | reverse complement strand
TCAGCCGTTCCCTCAGTCCCTCAGCCGTTCCCTCAGTCCCTCAGTCGTACCCTCAGTCCCTCAGCCGTTCCCTCAGTCCCTCAGCCGTTCCCTCAGTCCCTCAGCCGTTCCCTCAGTCCCTCAGCCGTTCCCTCAGTCCCCCAGTCGTTCCCTCAGTCCCTCAGTCGTTCCCTCAGCCGTTCCCTCCGTCCCTTAGTCGTACCCTCAGTCCCTCAGCCGTTCCCTCAGTCCCTCAGTCGTTCCCTCAGCCGTTCCCTCAGTCCCTTAGTCGTACCCTCAGTCCCTCAGCCGTTCCCTCAGTCCCTCAGTCGTTCCCTCAGTCCCTCAGCCGTTCCCTCAGTCCCTCAGTCGTTCCCTCAGTCCCTCAGTCGTTCCCTCAGTCCCTCAGTTGTTCCCTCAGTCCCTCAGTTGTTCCCTCAGTCGTTCCCTCAGTCCCTCAGTTGTTCCCTCAGTCTCTCAGTTGTTCCCTCAGTCGTTCCCTCAGTCGTTCCCTCAGTCCCCCAGTCGTTCCCTCAGTCCCTCAGCCGTTCCCTCAGTCCCTCAGTCGTTCCCTCAGCCGTTCCCTCCGTCCCTTAGTCGTACCCTCAGTCCCTCAGCCGTTCCCTCAGTCCCTCAGTCGTTCCCTCAGCCGTTCCCTCAGTCCCTTAGTCGTACCCTCAGTCCCTCAGCCGTTCCCTCAGTCCCTCAGTCGTTCCCTCAGTCCCTCAGCCGTTCCCTCAGTCCCTCAGTCGTTCCCTCAGTCCCTCAGTCGTTCCCTCAGTCCCTCAGTTGTTCCCTCAGTCCCTCAGTTGTTCCCTCAGTCGTTCCCTCAGTCCCTCAGTTGTTCCCTCAGTCTCTCAGTTGTTCCCTCAGTCGTTCCCTCAGTCGTTCCCTCAGTCCCCCAGTCGTTCCCTCAGTCCCTCAGCCGTTCCCTCAGTCCCTCAGTCGTTCCCTCAGCCGTTCCCTCCGTCCCTTAGTCGTACCCTCAGTCCCTCAGCCGTTCCCTCAGTCCCTCAGTCGTTCCCTCAGCCGTTCCCTCAGTCCCTTAGTCGTACCCTCAGTCCCTCAGCCGTTCCCTCAGTCCCTCAGTCGTTCCCTCAGTCCCTCAGCCGTTCCCTCAGTCCCTCAGTCGTTCCCTCAGTCCCTCAGTCGTTCCCTCAGTCCCTCAGTTGTTCCCTCAGTCCCTCAGTTGTTCCCTCAGTCGTTCCCTCAGTCCCTCAGTTGTTCCCTCAGTCTCTCAGTTGTTCCCTCAGTCGTTCCCTCAGTCCCTCAGTCGTTCCCTCAGTCCCTCAGCTGTTCCCTCAGTTGTTCCCTCAGTCCCTCAGTTGTTCCCTCAGCCGTTCCCTCAGTCCCTCAGTCGTTCCCTCAGTCCCTCAGTCGTTCCCTCAGTCCCTCAGTTGTTCCCTCAGCCGTTCCCTCAGTCCCTCAGCCGTTCCCTCAGTCCCTCAGTTGTTCCCTCAGCCGTTCCCTTAGTCCGTCAGTTGTTCCCTCAGCCGTTCCCTCAGTCCCTCAGTTGTTCCCTCAGCTGTTCCCTCAGTCCCTCAGTTGTTCCCTCAGTCGTTCCCTCAGTCCCTCAGTCGTTCCCTCAGTCCCTCAGCTGTTCCCTCAGTTGTTCCCTCAGTCCCTCAGCCGTTCCCTCAGTCCCTCAGCTGTTCCCTCAGTCCCTCAGTTGTTCCATCAGTCCCTCAGTTGTTCCCTCAGTTGTTCCCTCAGTCCCTCAGCTGTTCCCTCAGTTGTTCCCTCAGTCCCTCAGTTGTTCCCTCAGTCCCTCAGTTGTTCCCTCAGTTGTTCCCTCAGTTGTTCCCTCAGTCCCTCAGTTGTTCCCTCAGTCCCTCAGCTGTTCCCTCAGTTGTTCCCTCAGTCCCTCAGTTGTTCCATCAGTCCCTCAGTTGTTCCCTCAGTTGTTCCCTCAGTCCCTCAGTTGTTCCCTCAGTTGTTCCCTCAGTCCCTCAGTTGTTCCCTCAGTTGTTCCCTCAGTCCCTCAGTTGTTCCCTCAGTTGTTCCCTCAGTCCCTCAGTTGTTCCCTCAGTCCCTCAGTTGTTCCCTCAGTTGTTCCCTCAGTCCCTCAGTTGTTCCCTCAGTCCCTCAGCTGTTCCCTCAGTTGTTCCCTCAGTCCCTCAGCTGTTCCCTCAGTTGTTCCCTCAGTCCCTCAGCCTTGTGAATTGATGGGGGATAAACAGTAGAGTCATGGTTTTGGAGACCTGAAATCACATAGAGAAAACAATTAAACATTCTCCTTTGACTAAAGCAGTAAACTGTACTTATCTAAACTAGTCATCAACCCTTTTATAAAGCGTTCAATAACAGGAAGTGGAAATAGGCAGGAGCAGTGGCGTAACCAACAACAACACCTATCTTCTGGCGTAACGTTAAACGCTTCCTGAGGGTCTCTCTTCCCCAGTAACCCTGGTGTTATTTAGGTGTTCATGGTCAGCATCATGTCTTTCTCCAAGGTCTCCCTCTCTTTTTTTAGTCTGAGCCTCATCTCTCATAGCTTATCTATATTTTTCTATACTCTTATCTATATATATATATATTTATGTTGTTATACGTAGAGAACCGGGACTGTTCGTTGTATCTGTACCTTACATGTTGTAATTTTGAAAACACGACCCGAGGCGACACAGTGACGGGTTTTGATGATATTCCGGGGACTCAAGTCAAATCTAGTCAACACATCTCCCAGCTCATCATGAGGTAGACATATCAGAAAGGTCACTAATTCAAAACCAAAGTTTGCTAGATGAAATGCAGTGGTTTTATCAGGATACGACCCAGACAGTTCTAAATAACAAACGTTTATTTACTAAACGGAGGTCAGGCAGAGGTCAGGCAGAGGTCAGTAATCCAGGGAAGAGTCCGTAAGGTACAGGACGGCAGGCAGAGGTCAGGCAGAGGTCAGTAATCCAGGGAAGAGTCCGTAAGGTACAGGACGGCAGGCAGAGGTCAGGCAGAGGTCAGGCAGAGGTCAGGCAGAGGTCAGGCAGAGGTCAGTAATTCAGGGAGAGTCCGTGAGGTACAGGACGGCAGGCAGAGGTCAGGCAGAGGTCAGTAATCCAGGGAAGAGTCCGTAAGGTACAGGACGGCAGGCAGAGGTCAGGCAGAGGTCAGTAATTCAGGGAAGAGTCCGTAAGGTACAGGACGGCAGGCAGAGGTCAGGCAGAGGTCAGGCAGAGGTCAGGCAGAGGTCAGGCAGAGGTCAGTAATTCAGGGGAGAGTCCGTGAGGTACAGGACGGCAGGCAGAGGTCAGGCAGAGGTCAGTAATCCAGGGAAGAGTCCGTAAGGTACAGGACGGCAGGCAGAGGTCAGGCAGAGGTCAGTAATCCAGGGAAGAGTCCGTGAGGTACAGGACGGCAGGCAGAGGTCAGGCAGAGGTCAGGCAGAGGTCAGTAATCCAGGGAAGAGTCCGTGAGGTACAGGACGGCAGGCAGAGGTCAGGCAGGGGTCAGTAATCCAGGGAAGAGTCCGTAAGGTACAGGACGGCAGGCTCAGGACAAGCAGGGGTCAGTAATCCAGGGCAGTGTCAAGAGGTACAGAACGGCAGGCGGGGGTCAGGGTCAGGGCAGGCAGAATGGTAAAAAACCGGGAGAACTACAAAACAGGAACTAACGCAAAACAGGAGTATGAGGAAAAACCGCTGGTAGGCTTGACAAGACAAACTGGCAACGGAAAGACAGAGAACACAGGTATAAATACACAGGGGATAAAGGGGAAAACGGACGACACCAGGAGGGGGAGGTGGAGACAAGCACAAAGACAGGTGAAACAGATTAGGGTGTGAAAGGTTTAAAGGTAAATACAGCCTGTATGATGCATTTTTTGCATAATATGTTGCAAAACACACCATCACATGATGCAAAATGAATTACAACGGCTGTATTTCTGTATTGTGAAAGCTATATATATATATATATATATATATATATATATATATATATATATATCTTGAGAACTTTATTGCTGACATTCAAAACATTGTGTGATTATATCTACAATGGACTAATGAAACAAATACCAAAAATACACTCATTAAAAATAACCCTCGTGATCTCCATCTTGGAAGCTAGTATTTTGTATTTTATTCAAGTTAAAAAAGTAGTGGGGTCAGGTCCTTTCAGACTATACATGTTGTTGTGTTGTCCAAGTACAGTAGCTCTGCATCCGTTAGTGTGTAAAAACTGCTTTAAAAAAAATAAAATAACATATTTTAAAATCCAGGACCAAATTTATAGGTTCTACGGTAATGTTAAACAACATACCTGGTATCAGGCCTCAATCTAATCTCAAATACCCGCTGCTCACTTCTGTTCCTGTCTCTCCTGGGCTATGGAAGATGGCAGGGAAGATGCCAGTGTAATGGAAATCAGGGAAGATGACAGTGTAATGGAAATCAGGGAAGATGACAGTGTAATGGAGATCAGGTGAAGATGACAGTGTAATGGAAATCAGGGAAGATGCCAGTGTAATGGAGATCAGGGAAGATGACAGCGTAATGGAAATCAGGGAAGATGACAGTGTAATGGAAATCAGGTGAAGATGACAGTGTAATGGAATTCAGGTGAAGATGACAGTGTAATGGAAATCAGGTGAAGATGCCAGTGTAATGGAAATCAGGTGAAGATGACAGTGTAATGGAAATCAGGTGAAGATGACAGTGTAATGGAAATCAGGGAAGATGACAGTGTAATGGAAATCAGGTGAAGATGCCAGTGTAATGGAAATCAGGGAAGATGACAGTGTAATGGAAATCAGGTGAAGATGCCAGTGTAATGGAAATCAGGGAAGATGACAGTGTAATGGAAATCAGGTGAAGATGACAGTGTAATGGAAATCAGGGAAGATGCCAGTGTAATGGAAATCAGGTGAAGATGCCAGTGTAATGGAAATCAGGGAAGATGACAGTGTAATGGAAATCAGGGAAGATGACAGTGTAATGGAAATCAGGGAAGATGCCAGTGTAATGGAAATCAGGGAAGATGCCAGTGTAATGGAAATCAGGGAAGATGACAGTGTAATGGAA
>NC_138306.1:94407500-94415000 GCF_965601325.2 Salmo salar | reverse complement strand
ATCTCATATCTAAAAGCATGATATTAAACTGTAGTAACTCATATCTAAAAGCATGATATTAAACTGTAGTAACTCATATCTAAAAGCATGATATTAAACTGTAGTAACTCATATCTAAAAGCATGATATTAAACTGTAGTATCTCATATCTAAAAGCATGATATTAAACTGTAGTATCTCATATCTAAAAGCATGATATTAAACTGTAGTATCTCATATCTAAAAGCATGATATTAAACTGTAGTATCTCATATCTAAAAGCATGATATTAAACTGTAGTATCTCATATCTAAAAGCATGATATTAAACTGTAGTGACTCATATCTAAAAGCATGATATTAAACTGTAGTATCTCATATCTAAAAGCATGATATTTAACTGTATTAGCTCTGAAAGCATGATATTAAACTGTAGTAACTCATATCTAAAAGCATGATATTAAACTGTAGTAACTCATATCTAAAAGCATGATATTAAACTGTAGTAACTCATATCTAAAAGCCTGATATTAAACTGTAGTAACTCATATCTAAAAGCATGATATTAAACTGTATTAACTCTGAAAGCATGATATTAAACTGTAGTAACTCATATCTAAAAGCATGATATTTAACTGTAGTAACTCATATCTAAAAGCATGATATTAAACTGTAGTAACTCATATCTAAAAGCATGATATTAAACTGTAGTAACTCATATCTAAAAGCATGATATTTAACTGTAGTAACTCATATCTAAAAGCATGATATTAAACTGTAGTAACTCATATCTAAAAGCATGATATTTAACTGTAGTAACTCATATCTAAAAGCATGATATTTAACTGTATTAGCTCTGGAAGCAGGAGTGTAGCCATGCTAAACACAAAAGGGAAACGGAAATCCTCCCTCCCTCTCCCCCAACATTCCTCCCTCCCTCCCTCCCTCTCCCCCACAATCCTCCCTCCCTCCCTCTCCCCCAACATCCCTCCCTCCCTCTCCCCCAACATCCCTCCCTCCCTCCCTCTCCCCCCAACAATCCTCCCTCCCTCCCTCTCCCCCCACATTCCTCCCTCCCCCCTCTCCCCCACCATCCCTCCCTCCCTCTCCCCCAACATCCCTCCCTCCCTCTCCCCCAACATCCCTCCCTCCCTCTCCCCCAACATCCCTCCCTCCCTCCCTCTCCCCCAACATTCCTCCTTCCCTCCCTCTCCCCCAACATTCCTCCCTCCCTCCCTCTCCCCCAACATCCCTCCCTCCCTCCCTCTCCCCCCAACAATCCTCCCTCCCTCCCTCTCCCCCACATTCCTCCCTCCCCCCTCTCCCCCACCATCCCTCCCTCCCTCTCCCCCAACATCCCTCCCTCCCTCCCTCTCCCCCCAACATTCCTTCCTCCCTCTACCCCAACAATCCTCCCTCCCTCTCCCCCACAATCCTCCCTCCCTCCCTCTCCCCCCACCTTCCTCCCTCCCTCCCTCTCCCCCAACATCCCTCCCTCCCTCCCTCTCCCCCAACATTCCTCCTTCCCTCCCTCTCCCCCAACATTCCTCCCTCCCTCCCTCTCCCCCAACATCCCTCCCTCCCTCCCTCTCCCCCCAACAATCCTCCCTCCCTCTCCCCACATTCCTCCCTCCCCCCTCTCCCCCACCATCCCTCCCTCCCTCTACCCCACATTCCTCCCTCCCTCCCTCTCCCCCAACATCCCTCCCTCCCTCCCTCTCCCCCCAACAATCCTCCCTCCCTCTCCCCACATTCCTCCCTCCCCCCTCTCCCCCACCATCCCTCCCTCCCTCTCCCCCACCATTCATCCCTCCCTTTCCCTCTCCCCCACCATTCATCCCTCCCTCCCTCTACCCCACTTTCCTCCATCCATCCATCCCTCCCTCCCTCTCCCCCACCCTTCCTCCCTCCCTCTCCCCCACCATTCCTCCCTCCCTCACTCCACCTTTCTTCCATCCCTCCAAATCCATGACCTCCCTCCCTCTCCCCCACCATTCATCCCTCCCTCCCTCTACCCCACTTTCCTCCATCCATCCCTCCCTCCCTCTCCCCTTACCTTCCTCCCTCCCTCTCCCCACCATTCTTCCATCCCTCCCCCTCCATCCCTCCATGACCTCCATCCCTCTCCCCCACCTTCCTCCCTCCCTCCCTCTCTCCACCATTCTTCCATCCCTCCCCCTCCCCCTCCATCCCTCTCCCCCACCATTCCTCAGTACCTCCCCACCCTCTCCCTCCTCAAACCTTCCCTCCCTCTCCTACACCATTCCTCCATTCCTCCACCTCTTTGTTTCACCGCTCCTCTGTTTTTCCCCACCTGGAGTGTAGCGCTGCTCTGCAGAATCAGGTGATTTCAGACCCTCTCACTCTGTGTCAATCAGAGAGGCTGCTGGGTCACGCTGGGTTCTGCACTACTATTGGATGAGATCTCAGTCAGAAGAGATGGAGCAGAGGAAGAGAGAGAGCGAGAGAGAGAGAGAGAGAGAGAGAGAGGAGAGAGAGAGAGACGAGAGAGAGAGAGAGAGAGAGAGAGAGAGATAAAAGACGGGAGGGACGCAAGGGTCAAATCTATGTGATGAATGGGTCTCCCCCCCCCCCCCCATGGTGTCAGCCCGGCCTGCAGGTATCTGTACGGTGTCAGCCCAGCCTGCAGGTATCTGCACGGTGTCAGCCCAGCCTGCAGGCATCTGCACGGTGTCAGCCCAGCCTGCAGGTCTCTGTGATCTGTCTCCAGTCTGAGAGGTGCAGGTGGTTTTCAGCCCAGTCACAGCCAGAGCCACAGCTGCTTCAACAGGGCTGTAGTTTCCTGGGTCTGCTGACTCCTGTACTTCCTGTTCCCCTGGAGAGCAGAGACCTGATCGCCGGTCGCCCAGATTCAACGGGCCGGTCTACACTAATACCAGCTGAACATTGGTACTATTCTGTGGAGTGGTGCATGCCTGTCTACATCTATGTACTCTGTATAGGTATCAGTGTGTGTGTCTCTGGCAGAGTGGTGTGTGTGTGTGTGTGTGTGTGTGTGTGTCTGTCAGAGTGTGTGTGTGTGTGTGTGTCTGTCAGACTGTGTGTGTGTGTGTGTGTCTGTCAGAGTGTGTGTGTGTGTGTGTGTCTGTCAGAGAGGTGTGTGTGTGTGTGTGTGTGTGTGTGTGTGTCTGTCAGAGAGTGTGTGTGTGTGTGTCTGTCAGAGTGTGTGTGTGTGTGTGTGTGTGTGTGTGTGTGTGTGTGTGTGTGTGTGTGTGTGTGTGTGTGTGTGTGTGTGTGTGTGTGTGTGTCAGAGTGTGTGTGTGTGTGTGTGTCTGTCAGAGTGTGTGTGTGTGTGTGTGTGTGTGTGTGTCTGTCAGAGAGTGTGTGTGTGTCTGTCAGAGTGTGTGTGTGTGTGTGTGTCTCTGTCAGAGAGTGTGTGTGTGTGTGTGTGTGTGTGTCTGTCAGAGAGTGTGTGTGTGTGTCTCTGTCAGAGTGAGTGTGTGTGTGTCTGTCAGAGTGTGTGTGTGTGTGTGTGTGTGTGTGTGTGTCTGTCAGAGAGAGAGTGTGTGTTCAGAGTGTGAATGGGTGTCAGAACTTGTGTGAGTGTCTTAGCTGGTCATAATATCACCCATTTCACGACTTCTGCCGAAGTCGATCCCCCTCCTCGCTCGGGTGGCGCTCGGCGGTCGACGTCACCAGTCTTCTAGCCATCATCCATCAGTTTTTCATTTTCCATTGGTTTTGTCTTGTCTTCCTACACACCTGTTTCCAATCCAATGTATCATGTTGTGTATTTAACCCTCTGTCCCCCCTCATGTCCTTGTCGGTGATTGTTTGTGATGTTATACATTTACATTTACATTTAAGTCATTTAGCAGACGCTCTTATCCAGAGCGACTTACAAATTGGTGCATTCACCTTATGATATCCAGTGGAACAACCACTTTACAATAGTGCATCTAAATCTTTTAAGGGGGGGGGTTAGAAGGATTACTTTATCCTATCCTAGGTATTCCTTAAAGAGGTGGGGTTTCAGGTGTCTCCGGAAGGTGGTGACTGACTCCGCTGTCCTGGCGTCGTGAGGGAGCTTGTTCCACCATTGGGGTGCCAGAGCAGCGAACAGTTTTGACTGGGCTGAGCGGGAACTGTGCTTCCTCAGAGGTAGGGGGGGCCAGCAGGCCAGAGGTGGATGAACGCAGTGCCCTTGTTTGGGTGTAGGGCCTGATCAGAGCCTGAAGGTATGGAGGTGCCGTTCCCTTCACAGCTCCGTAGGCAATCACCATGGTCTTGTAGCGGATGCGAGCTTAAACTGGAAGCCAGTGGAGAAAGCGGAGGAGCGGGGTGACGTGTGAGAACTTGGGAAGGTTGAACACCAGACGGGCTGCGGCGTTCTGGATGAGTTGTAGGGGTTTAATGGCACAGGCAGGGAGCCCAACCAACAGCGAGTTGCAGTAATCCAGACGGGAGATGACAAGTGCCTGGATTAGGACCTGCGCCGCTTCCTGTGTGAGGCAGGGTCGTACTCTGCGAATGTTGTAGAGCATGAACCTACTGGATCGGGTCACCGCCTTGATGTTAGTGGAGAATGACAGGGTGTTGTCCAGGATCACGCCAAGGTTCTTAGCACTCTGGGAGGAGGACACAAGGGAGTTGTCAACCGTGATGGCGAGATCATGGAACGGGCAGTCCTTCCCCGGGAGGAAGAGCAGCTCCGTCTTGCCGAGGTTCAGCTTGAGCTGGTGATCCGTCATCCACACTGATATGTCTGACAGACATGCAGAGATGCGATTCGCCGCCTGGTTATCAGAAGGGGGAAAGGAGAAGATTAATTGTGTGTCATCTGCATAGCAATGATATGAGAGACCATGTGAAGATATGACAGAGCCAAGTGACTTGGTGTATAGCGAGAATAGGAGTGGGCCTAGAACAGAGCCCTGGGGGACACCAGTGGTGAGAGCACGTTGTGCGGAGACAGATTCTCGCCACGCCACCTGGTAGGAGCGACCTGTCAGGTAGGACGCAATCCAAGCGTGGGCCGCGCCGGAGATGCCCAGCTCGGAGAGGGTGGAGAGGAGGATCTGATGGTTCACAGTATCAAAGGCAGCAGATAGGTCTAGAAGGATATGTTATGTTACGTGGGTTTGTGTATCGCTGTGCGACGGGTATACTTTACCCATTTTATTTTGTACTTTGGTTTTGGAGTTGGTTTTTTTCACTAAATACTCCATATTAACCAACTTGGTTTCGCCTGCGCCTGACTTCCCTGCCACCTACACACACGATTATGACAAGACAACCCAGCTTGTCTGCAGCCGAGCGATGAGGTCATCCTCTGCACTGAATAACAGTGAAGAGGTCAAAACTATGAAATATCACATACGGGATCATGTAGTAACCAAAAACAGTGTTAAATAAATCAAAACATATATTGAGCCACCCTTTGAAAGAGACAAAACTCTTTCTACAATGTAAAAAAAATATAGAAAAAATTAAGATAACCCCTTTTAGTCTTTTGACTGGTACTGTATTAAATGTGCTATTTCCGTTTATTGTGCTATTTCCGGGTATTGTGATGTCAGTATGGGGTATTGTGATGTCAGAATGGGGTATTGTGATGTCAGTATGGGGTATTGTGATGTCAGGATGGGGTATTGTGATGTCATTATGGGGTATTGTGATGTCATTATGGGGTATTGTGATGTCATTATGGGGTATTCTGTTGAAGATTTATGAGGGGAAAGAAACAATTTAGTCAAGAGAAAAAGGCTGTAACGTAACAAAATGTCAAAAAAGTCAAGGGGTCTGAATACTATATCTATAGTTACCAGTGTAAAGACCCATGACCTCTAACATGACTGAGGTCATCCTCTATATATATATATATAGTTACCAGTGTAAAGACCCATGACCTCTAACATGACTGAGGTCATCCTCTATATATATATATATAGTTACCAGTGTAAAGACCCATGACCTCTAACATGACTGAGGTCATCCTCTATATATATATATAGTTACCAGTGTAAAGATTCTTTAGCCAGCTGAACATTAGAGGAGCAAAGATGGGAGATGCTGATTTATTTTGCTCCGCTGAGTAAGGAGAGAGGGAGGGAGAGAGAGAGGGAGAGAGGGGAGAGAAGGAGAGAGAGGGAGGGAGAGAAGGAGGAGGGAGAGAGGGAAGGAGAGAAGGGAGAGGAGAGAGGGAGGGAGGGAGAGAAGGAGGGAGAGAGGGAGGGAGAGAAGGAGAGCGGGAGGCGAAGAGAGGGAGAAAAGGAGAGACCGGGGGACAGAGAGGGAGAGAGAGTAATTGACAGAGGGAATATATGTAGGGAGGAGTAGAATGAGAGAAAGAGAGAGTGTTGTGTGTATACTGTAAGTGTGTGTGTGTGTGTGTGTGTGTGTGTGTGTGTGTGTGTGTGTGTGTGTGTGTGTGTGAGAGAGAGAGAGAGTTAGAGAAGGAAGGAAAGTGGGGTTGTTAGAGGGCAGCAATGGGGAAGTTGGGGCTCGAATGAGACAGATATGACAGTTTAGTAGGACAGAGAGACTGAACATCCCTGTTCTAAGGGTTGTTACCAGTGATGTAATGGGGACAGAGAGGACTGAACACCTGTGTATTGAGGGTTTTGTGGTCACGTGGTCATGTGGTCATGTGGTCGTGTGGTCATGTGGTCATGTGGTCACGTGGTCACATGGTCTTGTGGTTGTGTGGTCATGTGGTCATGTGGTCACGTGGTGCACGTGGTCATGTGGTCATGTGGTCACGTGGTCGTATGGTCATGTGGTCACGTGGTCATGTGGTCGTATGGTCGTATGGTAGTGTGGTCATGTGGTCGTGTGGTCGTGTGGTCATGTTGGTCATGTGGTCACGTGGTCACGTGGTCACGTGGTCGTATGGTAGTGTGGTCACGTGGTCATGTGGTCGTGTGGTCATGTGGTCATGTGGTCACGTGGTCATATGGGTCACGTGTTCATGTGGGTCGTATGGTAATGAAGAACAGATATCATCAACATATGGTCACTCTGTTGCATTGGCCGTGGGCCTGGACCTGCTAGTAAAACTGGGAGAGGGGAATGTGCATGCATGCATGCGTGGCGTGTGTGTGTGTGTGTGTGTGTGTGTGTGTGTGTGTGTGTGTGTGTGTGTTTGTGTGTTTTGTTTGCGTCCACTTTATTCTCCAACTAACTGTCCTGTGCCGGGCCGATGCCGGCTGACCCATTACCGTTAGTGGGTTTAAGGCTCGTCTGACAACACAGTCTGTCTGTCCCATCGTTCTAAAGCTGAGGATTACTCTTCATCAGAGAGGAGAGAGAGAGAGAGAGAGATGTCTCAGTGCAACAGGGAATAGCGAGCCATCAGGGACGGAGGAGAGGACCTCTCTTTCCATTCATCAGAGAGGAGAGAGAGAGAGAGAGAGAGAGAGAGAGATGTCTCAGTACATTAATTGTCCTCCATTTATTTTATTATATTAGTGCACCGGCCACACATTTATTCATTCCACTGTTAAATGGCATTATGGAAGAACATTCATGCCACAAATACTAACAGCTAACATGTAAACAC
>NC_138306.1:94402500-94405000 GCF_965601325.2 Salmo salar | reverse complement strand
GCTCTGAAGGAGCAGGATCAGGTAGTAAATACCAGCTCTGAAGGAGCAGGATCAAGTAGTAAATACCAGCTCTGAAGGAGCAGGATCAAGTAGTAAAATACCAGCTCTGAAGAAGCAGGATCAAGTAGTAAATACCAGCTCTGAAGAAGCAGGATCAGGTAGTAAATACCAGCTCTGAAGGAGCAGGATCAAGTAGTAAATACCAGCTCTGAAGGAGCAGGATCAGGTAGTAAATACCAGCTCTGAAGGAGCAGGATCAAGTAGTAAAATACCAGCTCTGAAGGAGCAGGATCAAGTAGTAAATACCAGCTCTGAAGGAGCAGGATCAAGTAGTAAATACCAGCTCTGAAGGAGCAGGATCATGTAGTAAATACCAGCTCTGAAGGAGCAGGATCAAGTAGTAAATACCAGCTCTGAAGAAGCAGGATCAAGTAGTAAATACCAGCTCTGAAGAAGCAGGATCAAGTAGTAAATACCAGCTCTGAAGGAGCAGGATCAGGTAGTAAATACCAGCTCTGAAGAAGCAGGATCAAGTAGTAAATACCAGCTCTGAAGGAGCAGGATCAGGTAGTAAATACCAGCTCTGAAGAAGCAGGATCAGGTAGTAAATACCAGCTCTGAAGAAGCAGGATCAAGGTAGGTAAAATACCAGCTCTGAAGAAGCAGGATCAAGTAGTTAGTAAATACCAGCTCTGAAGGAGCAGGATCAAGTAGTAAAATACCAGCTCTGAAGAAGCAGGATCAAGTAGTAAATACCAGCTCTGAAGGAGCAGGATCATGTAGTAAATACCAGCTCTGAAGAAGCAGGATCAAGTAGTAAATACCAGCTCTGAAGAGAGCAGGATCAAGTAGTAAATACCAGCTCTGAAGAAGCAGGATCAAGTAGTAAATACCAGCTCTGAAGGAGCAGGATCAAGTAGTAAATACCAGCTCTGAAGGAGCAGGATCATGTAGTAAATACCAGCTCTGAAGGAGCAGGATCAAGTAGTAAATACCAGCTCTGAAGGAGCAGGATCAAGTAGTAAATACCAGCTCTGAAGGAGCAGGATCAAGGTAGTAAAATAGCCAGCTCTGAGGAAGCAGGATCAAGTAGGTAAATACCAGCTCTGAAGGAGCAGGATCATGTAGTAAATACCAGCTTCTGAAGAAGCAGGATCAAGTAGTAAATACCAGCTCTGAAGGAGCAGGATCAAGTAGTAAATACCAGCTCTGAAGAAGCAGGATCAAGTAGTAAATACCAGCTCTGAAGAAGCAGGATCAAGTAGTAAATACCAGCTCTGAAGGAGCAGGATCATGTAGTAAATACCAGCTCTGAAGAAGCAGGATCAAGTAGTAAATACCAGCTCTGAAGAAGCAGGATCAAGTAGTAAAGTACCAGCTCTGAAGGAGCAGGATCAAGTAGTAAATACCAGCTCTGAAGGAGCAGGATCAAGTAGTAAATACCAGCTCTGAAGGAGCAGGATCAAGTAGTAAATACCAGCTCTGAAGGAGCAGGATCATGTAGTAAATACCAGCTCTGAAGGAGGCAGGATCAAGTAGTAAATACCCAGCTCTGAAGGAGCAGGATCAAGTAGTAAATAACCAGCTCTGAAGAAGCAGGATCATGGAACTTGAATGACTGGAGTTTGGATTCAGAGTTCAAGACAATTAGGGTGTGTTCCAAATGCCCCCCACACCCTCCCTGTTCCCTACATAGTGCACTAGTTTAGACCAGTGCCCTATCAGCCCTATAGGTATTAGGGGCACCATTTGGGATGTATTTTACTCTTGGGCTTTTTGTTTGGATTGGAGCGCTCTCCTCCTGATTGAATGACAAGAAGATAATCTTTCAAAACAGATTGACGAATGGAAAAAGACAAAAGAATGAAAATAACAGATTTTGTTTCTCTTCTCCTATTGGCATCTTACTGTTGAACACCAAATCCGAGTCTAAAATGGCACCCTATTCCCTGTGTATAGGGCACTACTTTAGACTGTGCCGGGCCTAGGGAATAGGGTGCTATGTGGGAAGTAGCCGCGATGTGGTAAATTCAAACATAAAGCAGGGACTGTGTTATCAAGTGAAGTGACAGACAGCACCAAACCCTCAGTAGTCTGACATCAAAGCCTGTGTGATCTTCCAGTCTCAGGAGGATTCCATTAAAAGGTTCTGTTTTGATTGAATGGTTCAAGTATGACCCCCCCCCCCCCCCCACCCCCCCTTTTCTCCTCAAATAGACACACGTTTCAATATGATATTAAATTAGGCTTTTTTAAATAATTTTTATTGGTTATTCTAAACTGAATAGTTTTAGTAAAATAGGACGGCCTGGTGTTTATAGTAAAGTGTCGTTCAGGAGAAGGTTGTTAGAATACTGGGGATTTTTTTTTAGTTTTTTGTAGTATTTTTCAAAGAACTGGAATTCAAATAGGTTCTGAATTATTCAACGTGTTACATGAAGAAGAATAGACAACAGTATATGAAGCATAAAATATTCATACTTATATGACATTAATACTA
>NC_138306.1:94382500-94397500 GCF_965601325.2 Salmo salar | reverse complement strand
GTTTAACCCTCTCTGATAGTGGTGTAGAAGCCTAGTCTAACCCTCTCTGATAGTGGTGTAGAAGCCTAGTCTAACCCTCTCTGATAGTGGTGTAGAAGCCTAGTTTAACCCTCTCTGATAGTGGTGTAGAAGCCTAGTTTAACCCTCTCTGATAGTGGTGTAGAAGCCTAGTTTAACTCTCTCTGATAGTGTTGTAGAAGCCTAGTTTAACCCTCTCTGAAAGTGGTGTAGAAGCCTAGTTTAACCCTCTCTGATAGTGGTGTAGAAGCCTAGTTTAACTCTCTCTGATAGTGATATAGAAGTCTGCTGATGCAGACTAGTAGTACACTATCTAGTAAATAAGGGTATATTGGGATGCAGCCACGGTCTAACTGCCAGACCTCAGGGTGGAGATTTACGGACTGGCTCTGCTAACTCCTTCAGCCATACATGGTGAATGGTCCTTGTCTTCCCTCTGAGTCTGAGACATGAAGGTGACTCCTTCAGCCATCCTAATATTTCCATCAGCCAGAGGTCAGATCAATACCTCCTAATATTTCCATCAGCCTGAGGTCAGATCAATACCTCCTAATATTTCCATCAGCCAGAGGTCAGATCAAGTTTGAAGTTTGATCAGGTTTGACTTGGTTTCCTCCTTTCTCTCTCTCCTGTTCCTGATCCCACCCAGCAGCCCTCCATTCAAAAAGATAGAAAGCTTTGCTTTCTCTGATCATTTGCTACCTCAATCTGCTCGTGGACATTAATCACGTCTGTCTAATTCCAATGTGTTTTGGTACAAATCCTGTCAAACGCCTTGAAAATAAATCATATCTCCTTTCATTTCAGTGTGCTAGCTCTCTTCACACACCTCAAAACACTTACCTGACTGCAAGACACCTGTCTCAATCCATAGAGATATCATGGGTCCCAGTCAAAACACTTACCTGACTGCAAGACACCTGTCTCATTCCATAGAGATATCATGGGTCCCAGTCAAAACACTTACCTGACTGCAAGACACCTGTCTCATTCCATAGAGATATCATGGGTCCCAGTCAAAACACTTACCTGACTACAAGACACCTGTCTCATTCCATAGAGATATCATGGGTCCCAGTCTCTTATACTATACATGCATGAACCCAGAGAAAACATTTGACCTTCTCTGATAATATACTACCTCAATCTCCTCATGTACTCATGTACCTCAATAGACTTATCTGACTGCAGCGGTATCATGAGGTATCATGAGGTATCATGAGGTCAACATATCTGACTCCAGAGATATCATGAGGTCAACATATCTGACTCCAGAGGTATCATGAGGTCAACATATCTGACTCCAGAGATATCATGAGGTATCTTGAGGTCAACATATCTGACTCCAGAGGTATCATGAGGTTAACATATCTGACACCAGAGATATCATGAGGTCAACATATCTGACTCCAGAGGTATCATGAGGTCAACATATCTGACTCCAGAGATATCATGAGGTATCTTGAGGTCAACATATCTGACTCCAGAGGTATCATGAGGTTAACATATCTGACACCAGAGATATCATGAGGTCAACATATCTGACTCCAGAGGTATCATGAGGTCAACATATCTGACTCCAGAGATATCATGAGGTATCTTGAGGTCAACATATCTGACTCCAGAGGTATCATGAGGTTAACATATCTGACACCAGAGATATCATGAGGTCAACATATCTGACTGCATAGGTATCATGAGGGTAACATTGTCTCTCTTTTCTAGAAACATCCAGTGAAATCCTTGTTCTCCCCTCTGTGCTTTCACCTCTCCGTCTCTGTCCTCGATCTCAGATGTCAGGAACTGAGTGAGAACAACTACATATGACACTGGCCTTGTCCCTAATGGAACAGTATTCTCTCTCTCTCTCTCTCTGTCTCTCTCTCTCTCTCTCTCTCTCTCTCTCTCTCGCCCTCTCTCTTTCTCTCTCACTCTCTCTCTGTCTCTCTCTCTCTGTCTCTCTCACTCTCTCTCTCTCTCTCTCGCTCTCTCTTTCTCTCTCTCTCACCCTCTCTCTCGCTCGCTCTCACTCTCTCTCGCTCTCTCTCGCTCTCTCTCTGTCGCCCTCTCTCTCGCTCGCTCTCACTCTCGCTCGCTCTCTCGCTCTTCTGCACTCTGTTTCTCTGTGACCTGGCTAGCCTCTAATCCACAACACCCCAGCTAGTCATCTCCTCAGACAGACGGAAAGAGGAAGAGAGGGGAGAGAAGGATGGAGAGAAGGGGGGGGGGGTTGAGTGGGCATTGGGGGAGTCTGAACTCTCACTGAGTAATGAAATGAAATGACAGCCCTTTGGAGAGGAAAAAGAAGGCGGGAAAGGGGGGGGAGGTTGAAGGAAGACAGAAAGGGCAAGATACTGGGCCAACCAGGAAATTGAAGCCATCACAAGCAAATTGAGTTCAGGTCCTTTTAGAGGGAGAAAGCAGCACAGCAATCAGTTTGGTCCAGCTAGCTGCTAGTCAGACGATGGCTGGGGCGCTGCCTGCCAGGACTCTTGTAGCGGCGTCTTGACATGGCAATAGGACTAACAGTAAACAGCCTACAGCCAGCCATCCAGATGTAGTCTCAGGCTCAGCTGACAGAGCTGATCTCATGTTGCATCCCAAAATGGCACCTTATTCCCTTAAAAAAAAGGGCACTAGAGCACTTAGGGCTCTGGTAAAAAAAAAAAAAAAGTAGTGCACTATGTAGGGAATAGGGTGCCGTTTGGGACACAATGAGCTAACCAGGCTCAGCTAACATGGCTGATCTCTACCCAGGAAGCATCAGGATAACAAAACACACAACAGAAGAATGGATTCACAGTACTCATTAACAAGGTTTAGAGAACAGAACACGTTCAATAGCTAGTATCCAAAATGGCACCTTATTCCCATTAAAAAAAGGGCACTAGGGCACTTAGGGCTCTGGTCAAAAATAGTGCACTATGTAAGGAATAGGGTGCGATTTGGGACTAGTGGTGCAAATTCTTTTGATTAGGGCCCACGGGACTCACTCTACGCTAATTTGAAGGTTGGTCATCTGGTTGGCTGGTAGGCCACTCACTGTTCAGCTAATTGGTGGAAAGGAAAGACTGGAGAAGGGTGAAAGTCTCCATTTCCCATTGGGGCCGTGTGTGTTTTTAAATTTTTTTATGTTTTAGTAGTTTAAGGTCAGGGATTGATGCCACATTGTGTCATGGGATGAATGTATGACCTAGTGGGAAGGTCAAGGAGGAGTGGAGGGGTTGGGGACACTGGACATGATACTTGACCTGGAAGAGACTTTAACTCTGTCGAAACAACAGAAGTCATATGTTAGCCTGCTGTGGTGCCTGACTGGAAATGAACCAAACATACAGGCTGTGTTCCAATTAGCACCCTATTCCCTTTATGAGCAAAGTAGTGCACTATTTAGGGAATATCCAACCTCCAGCCCACCCCCTTTCCTTCTCTCTGACTGAACCCACCACTACTAAACCCCTTCCTTCTCTCTGACTGAACCCACCACTACTAAACCCCTTCCTTCTCTCTGACTGAACCCACCACTACTAAACCCCTTCCTTCTCTCTGACTGAACCCACCACTACTAAACCCCTTCCTTCTCTCTGACTGAACCCACCACTACTAAACCCTTTCCTTCTCTCTGACTCAACCCACCACTACTAAACCCCTTTCCTTCTCTCTGACTGAACCCACCACTACTAAACCCCTTCCTTCTCTCTGACTGAACCCACCACTACTAAACCCCTTCCTTTTCTCTGACTGAACCCACCACTACTAAACCCCTTCCTTCTCTCTGACTGAACCCACCACTACTAAACCCCTTCCTTCTCTCTGACTGAACCCACCACTACTAAACCCCTTCCTTCTCTCTGACTGAACCCACCACTACTAAACCCCTTCCTTCTCTCTGACTGAACCCACCACTACTAAACCCCTTCCTTCTCTCTGACTGAACCCACCCACAACCAACCACCATTTCTAATGAGCCTTATTTGCCCTTCTCCTCCTGATAATTCTTGGACAGTGACACAACATTCCCGGACTAATTATCTAGATTTCACAGCAGCGCTACACAGCACGACACACACACACACACACACTCACGCACGCACGTTAAGTACACACGGCCTAGGTCTGATGCTGCAACCGTTGACGATGGGTGGAATCATTGTTAGAACCCCAAAGGCCTCATTATCTTTGTTGGCTCCCAATTAATCTATTAAGTTGTTTTGGCTCAGTGGCTGTTACACTCTATGACCTGGGGCCCTATTTCAAAACAATACATTGTGCTGGTTGGTTGGCTGGCTGGTTGGTTGGCTCAGTGGCTGTTACACTCTATGACCTGGGGCCCTATTTCAAAACAATACATTGTGCTGGTTGGTTGGCTGGCTGGCTGGCTGGCTGGCTGGCTGGCTGGTTGGCTGGCTGGTTGGTTGGTTGGCCGGTTGGCTGGTTGGCTGGCTGGCTGGTTGGTTGGTTGGTTGGCTGGTTGGTTGGTTGGTTGGTTGGCCGGTTGGCTGGTTGGTTGGCTGGTTGGCTGGCTGGTTGGTTGGCTGGTTGGTTGGTTGGCTGGTTGGTTGGCCGGTTGGTTGGCCGGTTGGTTGGCTGGTTGGCTGGTTGGTTGGCTGGTTGGTTGGCTGGCTGGCTGGTTGGTTGGTTGGCTGGTTGGTTGGCTGGCTGGTTAGCTGGTTGGTTGGTTGGCTGGCTGGTTGGCTGGTTGGCTGGCTGGTTGGTTGGTTGGCTGGTTGGCTGGCTGGTTGGTTGGCTGGCTGGTTGGTTGGTTGGCTGGTTGGTTGGCTGGTTGGTTGGCTGGCTGGCTGGCTGGTTGGCTGGTTGGTTGGTTGGCTGGCTGGCTGGTTGGTTGGCTGGCTGGTTGGCTGGCTGGTTGGTTGGGTGGTTGACTGGCTGGTTGGCTGGTTGGTTGGCTGGTTGGCTGGCTGGTTGGTTGGCTGGTTGACTGGCTGGTTGGCTGGTTGGTTGGCTGGTTGGCTGGCTGGTTGGTTGGTTGGCTGGCTGGCTGGTTGGTTGGCTGGTTGGTTGGCTGGTTGGTTGGCTGGTTGACTGGTTGGTTGTTGGCTGGTTGGTTGGCTGGTTGGTTGGTTGGCTGGTTGGCTGGTTGGTTGGCTGGTTGACTGGTTGGTTGTTGGCTGGTTGGTTGGCTGGTTGGTTGGCTGGCTGGTTGGCTGGGTGGCTGGTTGGTTGGTTGGCTGGTTGGCTGGTTGGTTGGTTGGTTGGCTGGTTGGTTGGCTGGTTAGTTGGCTGGTTGGTTGGCTCAGTGGCTGCTACATGGTCTGACCTGGAGCCCTATTTCAAACCAATACATTGTGTCTACATTTCTATTCTATATACAGAGTATTTGTAAAGTTTTTAGACCCTTCGACTTTTTCCACATTTTGTTACATTATTGGCCTTATTTTAAACTTGATTTTAATTTTTTTTTAAATAAATCCTTATCAATCTACACACCATAATGAAGATGCAAAAACATATTTTTTTGTAATTTTTGCAAATGTAATTTAAAACAAAATCACATTTACATAACTATTTAGACCCACTCAAGGATATTCAGATACTTGTCCCAAAGCCACTCCTGCGTTGTCTTGGCTGTGTGCTTAGGGTTGTTGTCCTGTTGGAAGGTGAACCTTCGCCCCCAGTCTGAGTTCCTGAGCACTCTGGAGCAGGTTTTCATCAAGGATCTCTCTGTACTTTTCTCTGTTCATCTTTCCTTTGATCCTGACCAGTCTCCCAGTCCCTGCCGCTGAAAACCATCCCTACAGCATGATTCTGCCACCACCATGCTTCACCGTAGGGATGGTGCCAGGTTTCTTCCAGAGGTGACGCTTAGCATTCAGGCCAAGGAGTTCAATCTTGGTTTCATCAGACCAGATAATATTGTTTCTCATGGTTTGAGTCCATTTGGTGCCTTTTGGCAAACTCCAAGCGGGCTGTCGTGTGCCTTTTACTGAGGAATGGCTTCCGTCTGGCCACTCTACCATAAAGGCCTGATTGGTGGAGCGCTACAGAGATGGTTGTCCTTCTGGAAGGTTCTCCCATCTCCACAGAGGAACTCCAGAGCTCTGTCAGAGTCTCCATTGGGTTCTTGGTCACCTCCTAACTTCTTCAATTTAAGAATGATGGAGGCCACTGTGTTCTTGGGGAACTTCAATGCTGCAGACATTTTTTGGTACCCTTCCCCAGATCTGTACCTCGACACAATCCTGTCTCGGAGCTCTACGGATAATTCCTTCAACCTCATGGCTTGGTTTTTGCTCTGAAATGCACTGTCGACTGTGGGACTTTTACATCGACAGGTGTGTGCCTTTCCAAATCATGTCCAATCAATTGAATTTACCACAGGTGGACTCCAATCACGTTATAGAAACATCTCAAGGGTGATCACCTGTGGTCAATTTCAAGTCTGGTAGCAAAGGGTCTGAATACTTATGTAAATCAGGTTTTTTCATTTTTTTTGTGTATTTATTTATATTTAATGCAAAACTTTTTTCACTTTGTCATTATGGGGTATTGTGTGTAGATTGATGACACACAAAAAAATATATATTTTAGAATTAGGCTGTAATGTAACCAAATGGGGGAAAAAGTCAATGGGTCTGAATACTTTCCGGATGCACTGCAGATAGTGACTAGTGAATGTGTCTTATTCAACCTAGAAATGCAGGAAGTCCTCAAGGACCAAGAACCCTTCCAGATCACCTTTCTTACAGCTACTGTACATTACATCAACAAATCTAGTGCACTTATTACCATAAAGCAAATTCTTAGTTTTCAAAGTTTTTTTTTTACCCTAAACTCTTAGTTTTCACAGGGTTATTACCTTAAAGAAAACATGTTGTTTCCACAGGTCATATTACCTTAAAGAAAATTATACATTTTCACAGGGTTATTACGTTAAAGTAAACTATAATTTACTCAGGGTTATTACGGTAAAGGAAACTTATAGTTTTCACAGGGTCATTACCTTAAAGAAAACTCTTAGTTTTCAGAGGGATAGGAAATGTCCCCTTGAACTCATGAAACTACTGAGGGATTCTGACGTACTGAGGGATTCTGATGTACACTGACATACTGAGGGATTCTGATGTACACTGACATACTGAGGGATTCTGATGGACTCTGATGTACTGAGGGATTCTGATGGACACTGATGTACTGAGGGATTCTGATGGACACTGACGTACTGAGGGTTTCTGCCACTCAGCGGTGCCTTCTCCACCTAGCCACTCAGCGGTGCCTCCTCCACCTAGCCACTCAGCAGTGCCTCCTCCACCTAGCCACTCAGCAGTGCCTCCTCCACCTAGCCACTCAGCGGTGCCTTCTCCACCTAGCCACTCAGCGGTGCCTCCTCCACCTAGCCATTCAGCAGTGCCTTTTACACCTAACCACTCAGCAGTGCCTCCTCCACCTAGCCACTCAGCAGTGCCTCCTCCACCTAGCCACTCAGCCAGGCCTCCTCCACCTAACCACTCAGCGGTGCCTTCTCCACCTAGCCACTCAGCAGTGCCTCCTCCACCTAGCCACTCAGCAGTGCCTCCTCCACCTAGCCACTCAGCAGTGCCTCCTCCACCTAGCCACTCAGCAGTGCCTCCTCCACCTAGCCACTCAGCCAGGCCTCCTCCACCTAACCACTCAGCGGTGCCTTCTCCACCTAGCCACTCAGCAGTGCCTCCTCCACCTAGCCACTCAGCAGTGCCTCCTCCACCTAGCCACTCAGCCAGGCCTCCTCCACCTAACCACTCAGCGGTGCCTTCTCCACCTAGCCACTCAGCAGTGCCTCCTCCACCTAGCCACTCAGCAGTGCCTCCTCCACCTAGCCACTCAGCAGTGCCTCCTCCACCTAGCCACTCAGCAGTGCCTCCTCCACCTAGCCACTCAGCCAGGCCTCCTCCACCTAGCCACTCAGCGGTGCCTTCTCCACCTAGCCACTCAGTAGTGCCTCCTCCACCTAGCCACTCAGCAGTGCCTCCTCCACCTAGCCACTCAGCGGTGCCTTCTCCACCTAGCCATTCAGTAGTGCCTCCTCCACCTAGCCACTCAGCAGTGCCTCCTCCACCTAGCCACTCAGCAGTGCCTTCTCCACCTAGCCACTCAGCAGTGCCTCCTCCACCTAGCCACTCAGCAGTGCCTCCTCCACCTAGCCACTCAGCAGTGCCTCCTCCACCTAGCCACTCAGCAGTGCCTCCTCCACCTAGCCACTCAGCAGTGCCTCCTCCACCTAGCCACTCAGCAGTGCCTTCTCCACCTAGCCATTCAGCAGTGCCTCCTCCACCTAGCTACTCAGCCAGGCCTCCTCCACCTAACCACTCAGCGGTGCCTTCTCCACCTAGCCACTCAGCAGTGCCTCCTCCACCTAGCCACTCAGTAGTGCCTCCTCCACCTAGCCACTCAGTAGTGCCTCCTCCACCTAGCCACTCAGCAGTGCCTCCTCCACCTAGCCACTCAGCAGTACCTTCTCTACTGGCTTAATGTGATGGAGTCTCCAGGCTTCCAGTCTGTAAAGCTGAGGTGATGGTATTGATAGTTGAGGAGGAAGTCAATAATCATTAGCGTGATAAGCCACTGGCTTTAATCCCAAATGACACCTTTATTCCCTATATAGTACACTACTTAGACACAGAACGCTAATGGCCTTGGTCAACAACAGTGCACTACGTCGGGTGCTATATGGGACTCAGTTCATGGTTTCCTTCCAGGAATGGAAAGGCTAAAGAGTTCATGATGTTCTGACGCCTGCGATGGAATTTGATTTGCAACAGGTTGTAGGACTGTTGTAGACTGAACATGGTGGTTGTAGACTGAACATGGTGGTTGTAGTCCTGTTGTAGACTGAACATGGTGGTTGTAGTCCTGTTGTAGACTGAACATGGTGGTTGTAGTCCTGTTGTAGACTGAACATGGTGGTTGTAGTCCTGTTGTAGACTGAACATGGTGGTTGTAGTCCTGTTGTAGACTGAACATGGTGGTTGTAGTCCTGTTGTAGACTGAACATGGTGGTTGTAGTCCTGTTGTAGACTGAACATGGTGGTTGTAGTCCTGTTGTAGACTGAACATGGTGGTTGTAGTCCTGTTGTAGACTGAACATGGTGGTTGTAGTCCTGTTGTAGACTTCATTGGGTGGTTGTAGTGGTGAGGCATTGTTAGTATTCATGCCGTTTTGACTAATGACCTGTCAGACAGCAAAATCAGCCAAAACATCACAGTACAACAATTGAAGAACATGTTGTTCCAAACTCCAGGAAGTTCTGTCCTTTATGATCATAACACATCGAGTGACGAGGGGAATAAGCAAAACAACTGTAATCCCATTTAGTTCAATGGCAGTGCAGTCTCAACATTGTGGTATTTGTTTTCAGTCAATAAGTCAGTCTCAGGTGAGTATGTACCTATTCTCCCCAGAACAAATATGCAGCGAGTTATACCAGTCTCTCTCTCTCTCTCTCTCTCTCTCTCTCTCTCTCTGTGTTGGCTTTAAAACTGTGCCTCTTACGAGTGTTGTGTTTTGTGGGAGACGGAAGCTTTGTCTCCACTCCTCTTCCTCCGCCTCGCCAGAAACAGCTGAGATTGCAGAATAAGGTTATATCATTCTCAGACACGCTTTCTTACCCCAGGAGAACATCCACCCACCGCCGGACGCATAATGTGTTATTACACTTGGGTGTTCTTTATTAGCAGGAGCACAGATTATACCATTCTGCTACTGGCTGACACGTCTCTGATAGACGTCATGCTGCTACTGGCTAACAAGTCTCTTATAGACGCCATGCTGCTACTGGCTAACACGTCTCTTATAGACATCATGCTGCTACTGGCTAACACGTCTCTTATAGACGTCATGCTGCTACTGGCTAACACGTCTCTTACAGACGTCATGCTGCCACTGCCTAACACGTCTCTTATAGACGTCATGCTGCTACTGGCTAACACGTCTCTTATAGACGTCATGCTGCCACTGCCTAACACATCTCTTATAGACGTCATGCTGCTACTGGCTAACACGTCTCTTACAGACGTCATGCTGCCACTGGCTAACACATCTCTTATAGACGTCATGCTGCTACTGGCTAACACGTCTCTTATAGACGTCATGCTGCTACTGGCTAACACGTCTCTTATAGACGTCATGCTGCTACTGGCTAACACGTCTCTTACAGACGTCATGCTGCCACTGGCTAACACATCTCTTATAGACGTCATGCTGCTACTGGCTAACACGTCTCTTATAGACGTCATGCTGCTACTGGCTAACACGTCTCTTATAGACGTCATGCTGCTACTGGCTAACACGTCTCTGATAGACGTCATTCTGCTACTGGCTAACACGTCTCTTATAGACGTCATGCTGCTACTGGCTAACACGTCTCTTATAGACGTCATGCTGCTACTGGCTAACACGTCTCTTATAGACGTCATGCTGCTACTGGCTAACACGTCTCTTATAGACGTCATTCTGCTACTGGCTAACACGTCTCTTACAGACGCCATGCTGCTACTGCCTAACACGTCTCTTATAGACGTCATGCTGCTACTGCCTAACACGTCTCTTATAGACGTCATGCTGCTACTGGCTAACACGTCTCTGATAGACGTCATGCTGCTACTGGCTAACACGTCTCTTATAGACGTCATGCTGCTACTGGCTAACACGTCTCTTATAGACGTCATGCTGCTACTGGCTAACACGTCTCTTACAGACGTCATGCTGCCACTGGCTAACACATCTCTTATAGACGTCATGCTGCTACTGGCTAACACATCTCTTATAGACGTCATGCTGCTACTGGCTAACACGTCTCTTATAGACGTCATGCTGCTACTGGCTAACACGTCTCTTATAGACGTCATGCTGCTACTGGCTAACACGTCTCTTATAGACGTCATGCTGCTACTGGCTAACACGTCTCTTACAGACGTCATGCTGCCACTGGCTAACACATCTCTTATAGACGTCATGCTGCTACTGGCTAACACGTCTCTTATAGACGTCATGCTGCTACTGGCTAACACGTCTCTTATAGACGTCATGCTGCTACTGGCTAACACATCTCTTATAGACGTCATGCTGCTACTGGCTAACACGTCTCTTATAGACGTCATGCTGCTACTGGCTAACACGTCTCTTATAGACGTCATGCTGCTACTGGCTAACACGTCTCTTATAGACGTCATGCTGCTACTGGCTAACACGTCTCTTACAGACGCCATGCTGCTACTGGCTAACACGTCTCTTATAGACGTCATGCTGCTACTGGCTAACACGTCTCTTATAGACGTCATTCTGCTACTGGCTAACACGTCTCTTATAGACGTCATGCTGCTACTGGCTAACACGTCTCTTACAGACGCCATGCTGCTACTGGCTAACACGTCTCTTATAGACGTCATGCTGCTACTGGCTAACACGTCTCTTATAGACGTCATGCTGCTACTGGCTAACACGTCTCTTATAGACGTCATGCTGCTACTGGCTAACACGTCTCTTATAGACGTCATGCTGCTACTGGCTAACACGTCTCTTATAGACGTCATGCTGCTACTGGCTAACACGTCTCAAATGGACGTCATGCTGCTACTGGCTAACACGTCTCTTATAGACGTCATGCTGCTACTGCCTAACACGTCTCTTACAGACGTCATGCTGCCACTGCCTAACACGTCTCTTATAGACGTCATGCTGCCACTGCCTAACACGTCTCTTATAGACGTCATGCTGCTACTGGCTAACACGTCTCTTATAGAGGTCATGCTGCTACTGCCTAACACGTCTCTTATAGACGTCATGCTGCTACTGCCTAACACGTCTCTTACAGACGTCATGCTGCCACTGCCTAACACGTCTCTTATAGACGTCATGCTGCTACTGGCTAACACATCTCTTATAGACGTCATGCTGCTACTGGCTAACACGTCTCTTATAGACGTCATGCTGCCACTGCCTAACACATCTCTTATAGACGTCATGCTGCTACTGGCTAACACGTCTCTTATAGACGTCATGCTGCTACTGGCTAACACGTCTCTTATAGACGTCATGCTGCCACTGCCTAACACGTCTCTTATAGACGTCATGCTGCTACTGGCTAACACGTCTCTTATAGACGTCATGCTGCTACTGGCTAACACGTCTCTTATAGACGTCATGCTGCTACTGGCTAACACGTCTCTTATAGAGGTCATGCTGCTACTGGCTAACACGTCTCTTATAGACATCATGCTGCTACTGGCTAACACGTCTCTTATAGACGTCATGCTGCTACTGGCTAACACATCTCTTATAGAGGTCATGCTGCTACTGCCTAACACGTCTCTTATAGAGGTCATGCTGCTACTGCCTAACACGTCTCTTATAGACGTCATGCTGCTACTGGCTAACACGTCTCTTATAGACGTCATGCTGCTACTGGCTAACACGTCTCTGATAGAGACACTGTTGTTATGTCTACATGGAGAGAGGGACTGTTAGCCAGGCCTGTTGTTATGTCTCCATGGAGAGAGGGACTGTTAGCCAGGCCTGTTGTTATGTCTCCATGTAGAGAGGGACTGTTAGCCAGGCCTGTTGTTATGTCTCCATGTAGAGAGGGACTGTTAGCCAGGCCTGTTGTTATGTCTCCATGTAGAGAGGGACTGTTAGCCAGGCCTGTTGTTATGTCTCCATGTAGAGAGGGACTGTTAGCCAGGCCTGTTGTTATGTCTCCATGTAGAGAGGGACTGTTAGCCAGGCCTGTTGTTATGTCTCCATGTAGAGAGGGACTGTTAGCCAGGCCTGTTGTTATGTCTCCATGGAGAGAGGGACTGTTAGCCAGGCCTGTTGTTATGTCTCCATGGAGAGAGGGACTGTTAGCCAGGCCTGTTGTTATGTCTCCATGTAGAGAGGGACTGTTAGCCAGGCCTGTTGTTATGTCTCCATGGAGAGAGGGACTGTTAGCCAGGCCTGTTGTTATGTCTACATGTAGAGAGGGACTGTTAGCCAGGCCTGTTGTTATGTCTCCATGTAGAGAGGGACTGTTAGCCAGGCCTGTTGTTATGTCTACATGGAGAGAGGGACTGTTAGCCAGGCCTGTTGTTATGTCTACATGGAGAGAGGGACTGTTAGCCAGGCCTGTTGTTATGTCTCCATGGAGAGAGGGACTGTTAGCCAGGCCTGTTGTTATGTCTACATGTAGAGAGGGACTGTTAGCCAGGCCTGTTGTTATGTCTCCATGGAGAGAGGGACTGTTAGCCAGGCCTGTTGTTATGTCTCCATGTAGAGAGGGACTGTTAGCCAGGCCTGTTGTTATGTCTCCATGTAGAGAGGGACTGTTAGCCAGGCCTGTTGTTATGTCTACATGGAGAGAGGGACTGTTAGCCAGGCCTGTTGTTATGTCTCCATGTAGAGAGGGACTGTTAGCCAGGCCTGTTGTTATGTCTACATGTAGAGAGGGACTGTTAGCCAGGCCTGTTGTTATGTCTACATGGAGAGAGGGACTGTTAGCCAGGCCTGTTGTTATGTCTCCATGGAGAGAGGGACTGTTAGCCAGGCCTGTTGTTATGTCTCCATGTAGAGAGGGACTGTTAGCCAGGCCTGTTGTTATGTCTCCATGTAGAGAGGGACTGTTAGCCAGGCCTGTTGTTATGTCTACATGGAGAGAGGGACTGTTAGCCAGGCCTGTTGTTATGTCTCCATGTAGAGAGGGACTGTTAGCCAGGCCTGTTGTTATGTCTACATGTAGAGAGGGACTGTTAGCCAGGCCTGTTGTTATGTCTACATGTAGAGAGGGACTGTTAGCCAGGCCTGTTGTTATGTCTACATGGAGAGAGGGACTGTTAGCCAGGCCTGTTGTTATGTCTCCATGTAGAGAGGGACTGTTAGCCAGGCCTGTTGTTATGTCTACATGGAGAGAGGGACTGTTAGCCAGGCCTGTTGTTATGTCTCCATGGAGAGAGGGACTGTTAGCCAGGCCTGTTGTATGTCTACATGGAGAGAGGGACTGTTAGCCAGGCCTGTTGTTATGTCTACATGGAGAGAGGGACTGTTAGCCAGGCCTGTTGTTATGTCTCCATGTAGAGAGGGACTGTTAGCCAGGCCTGTTGTTATGTCTCCATGTAGAGAGGGACTGTTAGCCAGGCCTGTTGTTATGTCTCCATGTAGAGAGGGACTGTTAGCCAGGCCTGTTGTTATGTCTACATGGAGAGAGGGACTGTTAGCCAGGCCTGTTGTTATGTCTACATGTAGAGAGGGACTGTTAGCCAGGCCTGTTGTTATGTCTACATGGAGAGAGGGACTGTTAGCCAGGCCTGTTGTTATGTCTCCATGGAGAGAGTTCCATCTAGAACCCTTTCCACCGATGGTTCTACATGGAACCCAAAAGGGTTCTTTCTACCTTGGATCAAAACATTTTCTACCTGGGCCCAAAAAGGTTTCTTCAAAGGAGGACAGTCTAATAACCCTTTTTGGTCCATTTTGGTCCTAGATAACACCTTTTTTTCTAAGAGTGTAGATACAGCATGAAGTAGGACTTCCATCATGCATCATTTCTCTACCTCTCCCTCTCTGCAGCACAGAGGTAATTACTGTAATTACAAAGCCTACGACCACACAACACAGGAAGGAAAGTTGTACTTCATCCTGCACATGTGCAACAAAAAAAAAAAAAAAAACAATAGAAACATAAATGTCTACATCTGATTTCCCATCCCTCCTAATACACTGTCGTCACACACACACACACACACACACACACACACACACACACACACACACACAGTTATTCACCCAGTGATTACACACTGATAAGCCATTGGGGAAGCTAGATTTATTTCCTGGGCTGCTTGGCAACCAAACAATTGGAAAAAAAGTCTGGGCCATTCTTATTTTCCACCTGATTAGCTCCAACAGAAATCATTTTTGGTAAGATCATTGACCATAAAATTAATTATTAAGGCAGAGCTTAATTGTGTGTTGCTCTCCAGTCGTGATTCTTCCTCTTCTGGAGGAAGGTTGTGACT
>NC_138306.1:94365000-94375000 GCF_965601325.2 Salmo salar | reverse complement strand
TTACAGAGACACTCATCAGTCTCAGAGGAAGCCCTCCTGCTAGGAACACAGTTACAGAGACACTCATCAGTCTCAGAGGAAGCCCTCCTGCTAGGAACACAGTTACAGAGACACTCATCAGTCTCAGAGGAAGCCCTCCTGCTAGGAACACAGTTACAGAGACACTCATCAGTCTCAGAGGAAGCCCTCCTGCTAGGAACACAGGAGAACTCATCAGTCTCAGAGGAAGCCCTCCTGCTAGGAACACAGTTACAGAGACACTCATCAGTCTCAGAGGAAGCCCTCCTGCTAGTAACACAGTTACAGAGACACTCATCAGTCTCAGAGGAAGCCCTCCTGCTAGGAACACAGGAGAACTCATCAGTCTCAGAGGAAGCCCTCCTGCTAGTAACACAGTTACAGAGACACTCAACAGTCTCAGAGGAAGCCCTCCTGCTAGGAACACAGTTACAGAGACATTCATCAGTCTCAGAGGAAGCCCTCCTGCTAGGAACACAGTTACAGAGACATTCATCAGTCTCAGAGGAAGCCCTCCTGCTAGGAACACAGTTACAGAGACACTCATCAGTCTCAGAGGAAGCCCTCCTGCTAGGAACACAGTTACAGAGACATTCATCAGTCTCAGAGGAAGCCCTCCTGCTAGGAACACAGTTACAGAGACACTCATCAGTCTCAGAGGAAGCCCTCCTGCTAGGAACACAGTTACAGAGACACTCATCAGTCTCAGAGGAAGCCCTCCTGCTAGGAACACAGTTACAGAGACATTCATCAGTCTCAGAGGAAGCCCTCCTGCTAGGAACACAGTTACAGAGACACTCATCAGTCTCAGAGGAAGCCCTCCTGCTAGGAACACAGTTACAGAGACATTCATCAGTCTCAGAGGAAGCCCTCCTGCTAGGAACACAGTTACAGAGACACTCATCAGTCTCAGAGGAAGCCCTCCTGCTAGTAACACAGTTACAGAGACACTTGGGGCGGCAGGTAGCCTAGTGGTTAGAGGGGGGAGGCAGGTAGCCTAGTGGTTAGAGGGGGGAGGCAGGTAGACTAGTGGTTAGAGGGGGGAAGCAGGTAGCCTAGTGGTTAGAGGGGGAGGCAGGTAGCCTAGTGGTTAGAGGGGGGAGGCAGGTAGACTAGTGGTTAGAGGGGGGAGGCAGGTAGACTAGTGGTTAGAGGGGGGAAGCAGGTAGCCTAGTGGTTAGAGGGGGAGGCAGGTAGCCTAGTGGTTAGAGCATTGGACTAGTAACTGAAAGGTTGCAAGATTGAATCCCGAGCTGACAAGGTAAAATCTGTCGTTCTGCCCCTGAACAAAGCAGTTAACTGACTGTTCCTAGGCCGTCATTGAAAATACGATTTTTTTCTTAACTGACTTGCCTAGTTAAATTATGGTAAAATTAAAAAGTGAAAAACACAGACACTTGTCAGTCAACCTTGGATCAGCTAATTTGTCATCAGAAAAGGAGACCTAAACATCATATTTTACTTCAGCGACCTGGCCTATAGTCTTTAGATCATGTTGAACTACACTTCAAGGTGCAGGATATCACAATAGATAACTGGCTTTCCCTTTAGATAATGGAGAACTACACTTCAAGATGACAGGATATCACAATAGATAACTGGCTTTCCCTTTAGATCATGTTGAACTACACTTCAAGATGACAGGATATCACAATAGATAACTGGCTTTCCCTTTAGATAATGGAGAACTACACTTCAAGATGACAGGATATCACAATAGATAACTGTCTTTCCCTTTTAGAGAATGGAGAACTACACTTCAAGATGACAGGATATCACAATAGATAACTGGCTTTCCCTTTAGATAATGGAGAACTACACTTCAAGATGACAGGATATCACAATAGATAACTGTCTTTCCCTTTAGATCATGTTGAACTACACTTCAAGATGCAGGATATCACAATAGATAACTGGCTTTCCCTTTAGATAATCGAGAACTACACTTCAAGATGACAGGATATCACAATAGATAACTGGCTTTCTCTTTAGATAATGGAGAACTACACTTCAAGATGACAGGATATCACAATAGATAACTGTCTTTCTCTTTAGATAATGGAGAACTACACTTCAAGATGCAGGATATCACAATAGATAACTGTCTTTCCCTTTAGATCATGTTGAACTACACTTCAAGATGCAGGATATCACAATAGATAACTGGCTTCTTGGCAGATTTTCTTATTCATTTACCACTGAGTTCTGGCGTAGACAGAGATGTAGACAGAGACTTTCGTGACGTCTTCTTGCAGTGCATTCTAATCTACTGCCCATGTAATGGCTTGTAGTACTGCCATGATAAATGAACAGGTAACTGCCCAAATAATGGAAACCCTTGAATAAATGAAGGATAGAAAGCACATGCACAGGTGTGGTTCCTGACTAACATCCCATCATGCAATGCCCCCATCCACAGGGCACGAGTGGTCACTGTAAACCATATGCCATGGCCGTCTAAGTCACCAGAACTCAACCCAATTTAACACTTGTGGGAGAGATTCTGGAGCGGCGCCTTAGACAACAATTTTATACCGCCGTCAACAAAACACCAAATGATGAAGGTGAGGGTCTCTCTCTCTCTTTATGACCAGGGCAGTCTGTGATGATCTGTCTCTCTCTCTTTATGACCAGGGCAGTCTGTGATGATCTGTCTCTCTCTCTTTATGACCAGGGCAGTCTGTGATGATCTGTCGCTCTCTCTTTATGACCAGGGCAGTCTGTGATGATCTGTCTCTCTCTCTTTATGACCAGGGCAGTCTGTGATGATCTGTCTCTCTCTCTTTATGACCAGGGCAGTCTGTGATGATCTGTCGCTCTCTCTTTATGACCAGGGCAGTCTGTGATGATCTGTCTCTCTCTCTTTACGACCAGGGCAGTCTGTGATGATCTGTCTCTCTCTCTTTATGACCAGGGCAGTCTGTGATGGTTTCTCTGTCCTCTTTATGACCAGGGCAGTCTGTGAGGATCTCTCTGTCCTCTTTATGACCAGGGCAGTCTGTGATGGTTTCTCTGTCTCTCTTTATGACCAGGGCAGTCTGTGATGGTTTCTCTGTCTCTCTTTATGACCAGGGCAGTCTGTGATGGTTTCTCTGTCTCTCTTTATGACCAGGGCAGTCTGTGATGGTTTCTCTGTCTCTCTTTATGACCAGGGCAGTCTGTGATGGTTTCTCTCTCTCTCTTTATGACCAGGGCAGTCTGTGAGGATCTGTCTGTCTCTCTTTATGACCAGGGCAGTCTGTGATGGTTTCTCTGTCTCTCTTTATGACCAGGGCAGTCTGTGAGGATCTCTCTGTCCTCTTTATGACCAGGGCAGTCTGTGATGGTTTCTCTGTCTCTCTTTATGACCAGGGCAGTCTGTGATGGTTTCTCTCTCTCTCTTTATGACCAGGGCAGTCTGTGATGGTTTCTCTGTCTCTCTTTATGACCAGGGCAGTCTGTGATGGTTTCTCTGTCTCTCTTTATGACCAGGGCAGTCTGTGATGGTTTCTCTGTCTCTCTTTATGACCAGGGCAGTCTGTGATGGTTTCTCTGTCCTCTTTATGACCAGGGCAGTCTGTGATGGTTTCTCTGTCCTCTTTATGACCAGGGCAGTCTGTGATGGTTTCTCTGTCTCTCTTTATGACCAGGGCAGTCTGTGAGGATCTGTCTGTCCTCTTTATGACCAGGGCAGTCTGTGATGGTTTCTCTGTCCTCTTTATGACCAGGGCAGTCTGTGATGGTTTCTCTGTCTCTCTTTATGACCAGGGCAGTCTGTGATGGTTTCTCTGTCTCTCTTTATGACCAGGGCAGTCTGTGAGGATCTGTCTGTCTCTCTTTATGACCAGGGCAGTCTGTGATGGTTTCTCTGTCTCTCTTTATGACCAGGGCAGTCTGTGAGGATCTCTCTGTCTCTCTTTATGACCAGGGCAGTCTGTGAGGATCTGTCTGTCTCTCTTTATGACCAGGGCAGTCTGTGATGGTTTCTCTGTCTCTCTTTATGACCAGGGCAGTCTGTGATGGTTTCTCTGTCTCTCTTTATGACCAGGGCAGTCTGTGATGGTTTCTCTGTCTCTCTTTATGACCAGGGCAGTCTGTGAGGATCTCTCTGTCCTCTTTATGACCAGGGCAGTCTGTGAGGATCTCTCTGTCCTCTTTATGACCAGGGCAGTCTGTGAGGATCTCTCTGTCCTCTTTATGACCAGGGCAGTCTGTGCAGTAGAGAACCAATGAAGGAGGCAGAAGTAGTTAGCGTAGTGCTAATGATGTGCAGCAGCTCCTTCGTCAGGCAGGTTCCATCCCTAATGGCACCCTATTCCCTACATACTGCACTACTTTCAACCAGGGTCCATGTATAGTAGTGTACTATGTAGGGAACAGGGTACCATTTGGGTCAGAACCCCGACCCTGCTTAAGGCACAGTGGGAAGGGTTGGCTAAAGCACTTCCATCCTTCACTTCACACTATGAATGAAATAGGGAATTCAGCTGCAATTGGGCAGCAGGCCAGAAAAGAGAAGTAGGGGAGAGGAGGGAGGGATTGGGAGGGAATGGGAGGGGAGAGGAGGGAGGGGAGAGGAGGGAGGGATTGGGAGGGGAGAGGAGGGAGGGATTGGGAGGGGAGAGGAGGGAGGGATTGGGAGGGGAGAAGAGGGATGGATTGGGAGGGGAGAGGAGAGGGGGGAGGGATTGGGAGGGGAGAGGAGAGGGAGAGGGGGAGGGATTGGGAGGGGAGAGGAGAGGGGGGAGGGATTGGGAGGGGAGAGGGGGAGGGATTGGGAGGGGAGAGGAGAGGGGGGAGGGATTGGGAGGGGAGAGGGGGGAGGGATTGGGAGGGGAGAGGAGGGAGGGATTGGGAGGGGAGAGGAGGGAGGGATTGGGAGGGGAGAGGGGGGAGGGATTGGGAGGGGAGAAGAGGGAGGGATTGGGAGGGGAGAGGAGAGGGGGGAGGGATTGGGAGGGGAGAACAGAGGGAGAGGGGGGTGATTGCGAGGGGAGAGGAGAGGGGGGAGGGATTGGGAGGGGAGAGGGGGGAGGGATTGGGAGGGGAGAGGAGAGCAGGGAGGGATTGGGAGGGGAGAGGAGAGGGGGGAGGGATTGGGAGGGGAGAGGAGAGGGGGGAGGGATTGGGAGGGGAGAGGGGGAGGGATTGGGAGGGGAGAGGAGAGCAGGGAGGGATTGGGAGGGGAGAGGAGAGGGGGAGGGATTGGGAGGGGAGAGGGGGGAGGGATTGGGAGGGGAGAGGAGGGAGGGATTGGGAGGGGAGAGGAGGGAGGGAATGGAAGAGGAGAGGGGGGAGATTTTGGGAGGGGAGGGGAGGGAGGGATTGGAAGAGGAGAGGAGGGAGGGATGGAACAGGAGGGGAGAGGAGAGGAGGGAGGGGAGGGGAGAGGTGAGGGGGGAAGAAGGGGCTGGGGATCAGATAAAGAGAGAGTGGAGGAGGAAAAAAATGGCTGGAGAGAGAGAGAGAGAGAGAGAGAGAGAGAGAGAGAGAGAGAGAGAGAGAGAGAGAGAGAATCAAGGTCGGGGGAGATGCTGTTAATGAGAGGAGGAGGAGGATTAGAAAGATGGAGAGCAGTGAAGATAAGACGAGAGCGAAGAGGCTGGTCTCAGAGCGCTCCAGTGGTCTAGGTGCTGAATACTATGAAATAAACCAGGAGAAAAAATAGCAAAGTAAAAGACAGAACATTGTCTCTCTATGGGATTTGTCCATCCCTGTCTAGCCACTCTACCCAACATCATGTCAATCATGTCCAGTCACATTACCTTTGTGGACTGGTCAGCAGACCTGGGTTCAAATACTATTTGATATTGTTCAACAAATACTTTAAAAATTAGCTCTTGCCTGCCTAGAATGCCAGATGGGCGGGGTTTCCAGTTTTGGGACTATTAGAATGCCAGATGGGCGGGGTTTCCAGTTTTGGGACTATTAGAACGCCAGATGGGCGGGGTTTCCAGTTTTGGGACTATTAGAATGCCAGATGGGCGGGGTTTCCAGTTTTGGGACTATTAGAACGCCAGATGGGCGGGGTTTCCAGTTTTGGGACTATTAGAATGCCAGATGGGCGGGGTTTCCAGTTTTGGGACTATTAGAATGCCAGATGGGCGGGGTTTCCAGTTTTGGGACTATTAGAACGCCAGATGGGCGGGGTTTCCAGTTTTGGGACTATTAGAATGCCAGATGGGCGGGGTTTCCAGTTTTGGGACTATTAGAACGCCAGATGGGCAGGGTTTCCAGTTTTGGGACTATTAGAACGCCAGATGGGCGGGGTTTCCAGTTTTGGGACTATTAGAATGCCAGATGGGCGGGGTTTCCAGTTTTGGGACTATTAGAACGCCAGATGGGCGGGGTTTCCAGTTTTGGGACTATTAGAACGCCAGATGGGCGGGGTTTCCAGTTTTGGGACTATTAGAATGCCAGATGGGCGGGGTTTCCAGTTTTGGGACTATTAGAATGCCAGATGGGCGGGGTTTCCAGTTTTGGGACTATTAGAACGCCAGATGGGCGGGGTTTCCAGTTTTGGGACTATTAGAACGCCAGATGGGCGGGGTTTCCAGTTTTGGGACTATTAGAACGCCAGATGGGCGGGGTTTCCAGTTTTGGGACTATTAGAATGCCAGATGGGCGGGGTTTCCAGTTTTGGGACTATTAGAACGCCAGATGGGCGGGTTTCCAGTTTTGGGACTATTAGAATGCCAGATGGGCGGGGTTTCCAGTTTTGGGACTATTCATGTTGTATCATTTAAACCGTACTTTAAACAGAGTTAGAGTTAAGCTGTAAAACAAATCTAATTGTTTCAAACTAAATGTTATTAAAGTAACTGGTCCCACAGCTGTTTATTTCTGTTTACTCAACGTTTTTGGTCAAATCGTTAGCTGAACTTAACATTGTTAGTTTGTCCAAACTGAGCTCCAGCAGGAGAAATGTAGTAAAACAATTCATTTATCGATAAATTATTATTTTGGCATCTTACCTAAAAAAAAAAACTGGCTTTGAAACTAGTTACACAAACACACAGAGCTTTTAGCATAGAATGATTTCAACTGATATATCTGCCACACTTTGACATACGTGATTACATTGTTCATATTAACTTATTACAGTGATTCATATTCAACATGTAACTCACCTTGGATTTGGTTTCACAGCATTACAAACGTCCTGCTACGTCATCATGTCTGTGTCAATGACTGTTTTCACCTGTATTGCATCACTTTACACCTCAAAGTAAAATCTCAGCACTGAAGATAAAAAATAAAAAAAATATGACATTTTATTATAGTGATTATTGCTGCAAAATGTAATTTTTTTGGGAGGGACAACATGAGTAAATTCACTTAGAAATGTATTTTATAGATATGTAATTCTCATTGAAAGCAAGTCAAAGAAGCAGTTGATATATTCTATGTAATCTATTTCTATGCTTCTAGTTCTTGAGTTTTGCTTTTGCATCGTTTACTTTCAGTTTCGTACAACAGCTGAAAAGACAATATTTTTTTCAGGTTTCTGGAAAATATATTTCACAGCGGTTTAGATTTTACAATGATTCTCTACACTATTGTAACGACCCTGGGTTTATAAGCGTGGAAATCGACTCTGCCGCTTGAGCATGCTTTTGCGGCACAGTCGATAGCGCGCCGGACTTCGGGCTTGAAGGTCGAGGGTTCGAGACCTGCTCCCTGCTGCCTGTTTCATTACACTATATTTGCTTGTTTAGTCACATAAACTAGCTAAGTTTGGGCTAACTCAATTGTTTTTAGTTCAGGTAATACCTTGTCCGAACTGTGACCTGCCTTGACTGTGGATGAAGTGACGTTATGCAGATGTGTGTGTGTGTGTGTGTGCAAGGTCGTATATTATTTGACCTTCCTCATTTTAGATGCTGCTCCTGGTAACCAGACCAGAACTGAGCCTGTTACCTCTCACCTCCTCCTCCTCCTCCTCTTCCTCCACCTACTCCTCCTTCTCCTTCTCCTCCTCCTCCTCCACCTCCTCCTCCTCCTCCTCCTCCTCCACCTCCTCCTCCTCCTCCTCCTCCTCTTCCTCCTCCTCCTCTCTCCTCCTCCTCCTCCTCCTCCACCTCCTCCTCCTCCTCTTCCTCCTCCTCCTCCTCCACCTCCTCCTCCTCCTCCTCCTCCTCCTCCTCCTCCTCCTCCTCTTCCTCCTCCTCTTCCTCCTCCTCCTCCTCTTCCTCCTCCTCCTACTCCTCCTCCTCCTCCTCCTCCTCTTCCTCCTCCTCCTCCTCCTCCTCCTACTCCGCCTCCTCCTCTTCCTCTTCCTCCTCCTCCTCTTCCTCCTCCTCCTCCTACTCCTCCTCCTCTTCCTCCTCCACCTCCTCCTCCTCCTCCTCCACCTCCTCCTTCTCCTACTCCTCCACCTCCTCCTTCTCCTCCTCTTCCTCCTCCTCCTCCTCCTCCTCCTACTCCTCCTCCTCCTCTTCCTCCTCCTCTTCCTCTTCCTCCTCCTCCTCTTCCTCCTAGCTCTTCAGATGTCATTTACCCTGTGTGTCTGTCATCAACATGAAGCTCCTGGGTTTCTAAGAGGGTTCCTAGCAGGTCCTGGGTTTCTAAGAGGGTTCCTAGCAGGTCCTGGGTTTCTAAGAGGGTTCCTAGCAGGTCCTGGGTTTCTAAGAGGGTTCCTAGCAGGTCCTGGGTTTCTAAGAGGGTTCCTAGCAGGTCCTGGCCTTCTAAGAGGGTTCCTAGCAGGTCCTGGGTTTCTAAGAGGGTTCCTAGCAGGTCCTGGGTTTCTAAGAGGGTTCCTAGCAGGTCCTGGGTTTCTAAGAGGGTTCCTAGCAGGTCCTGGCCTTCTAAGAGGGTTCCTAGCAGGTCCTGGGTTTCTAAGAGGGTTCCTAGCAGGTCCTGGGTTTCTAAGAGGGTTCCTAGCAGGTCCTGGCCTTCTAAGAGGGTTCCTAGCAGGTCCTGGGTTTCTAAGAGGGTTCCTAGCAGCTCCTGGGTTTCTAAGAGGGTTCCTAGCAGGTCCTGGCCTTCTAAGAGGGTTCCTAGCAGGTCCTGGCCTTCTAAGAGGGTTCCTAGCAGGTCCTGGGTTTCTAAGAGGGTTCCTAGCAGGTCCTGGGTTTCTAAGAGGGTTCCTAGCAGGTCCTGGGTTTCTAAGAGGGTTCCTAGCAGGTCCTGGCCTTCTAAGAGGGTTCCTAGCAGGTCCTGGGTTTCTAAGAGGGTTCCTAGCAGGTCCTGGGTTTCTACGAGGGTTACTTGGGAACATCTGCCTGTTCTGTATTCTGTTTTCTGTATGCTGTGCCTAGGGATCCCCTAATGCTCTGTCAACAGGAGGCTACGCCCTTCTCACTCTACAGTGTTTTAACCTGATCTGACTGTTTCTAAAAGACTGACATCGTGGGGAAGACTTGGGATAGGGGTCTTCTGAATGAAGAAATGCAGGTTTTGATGTGGTTTAGGATAGGGGTCTTCTGAATGAAGAAATGCAGGTTTTGATGTGGTTTAGGATAGGGGTCTTCTGAATGAAGAAATGCAGGTTTTGAAGTGGTTTAGGATAGGGGTCTTCTGAATGAAGAAATGCAGGTTTTGATGTGGTTTAGGATAGGGGTCTTCTGAATGAAGAAATGCAGGTTTTGATGTGGTTTAGGATAGGGGTCTTCTGAATGAAGAAATGCAGGTTTTGAAGTGTTTAGGATAGGGGTCTTCTGAATAAATACATTCAGCTTTTGAAGTGGTTTAGGATAGGGGTCTTCTGAATAAATACATTCAGCTTTTGAAGTGGTTTAGGATAGGGGTCTTCTGAATAAATACATTCAGCTTTTGAAGTGGTTTAGTTTGGTTTATTCATTTATTTTTTAGCCTGAAGCAGAGGCTGTTCTTCATTGGGTTCCACTTCCTCACAAAACATGACCAGTAATTAATAAAACCCTGATACAGTGATAGACAGGGATAGTCACATACATTAAAATACAACTAAATATAAACTATACAACTAAAAACATAAAGTGTATCAGAATGTGTCTGTGTATGTGTGTGTGTACCCTCACAG
>NC_138306.1:94355000-94362500 GCF_965601325.2 Salmo salar | reverse complement strand
AAGTGAAGAACAGGTTCAACCTGTATCTTCATGATTTTATACAGTGTGCAAAAAGGTTAGCGTAGTCAATAGTGTTTTGAATTTAATGTTTTTCCTCCATTGAACAGAGTAATTGTCACAAGTGTTCTTTAACATTTGAGCTGGAATGCTCTAGAAATTTTACAATATATGGCCGGATACAATATGTGTAATAAATGGAGCGAGATAATAAATGAATGCTTAATTTAATAACATAATATTTTTGCTAAATGTTAACATTCCGGCATTCATTTAATTATGCCGGAGATCCTGAAATAGTGTACCAGATAATGGACTTCTAACACATGATATTTCCTTCCCATTGTGTGACAGAGCTAGGTTAATGATGTCTTTGGGCCATTGCGGTTTGATAGTGATGGTAAATGTCTCTTGTTGATATGTTCCTCTCTCAACGTGAAGAGCGTCCAAATCTCCATGAAAAATGTCGGGCCAAATATCACCAATGAACAAAACTGAAAATGAACAAAACTCAAATTATTACGTGAAATTTTGAACATGAAACAAACTTTTTTTTAAAAAATTTTATTCACCAAATCCAAGTTGCATTAGAATTGTTCCCCTAACGTAACTTTAGGTTTTCTCTTCCTCCTTCCTAGTTTTATCCTAATTGAATGTCACTTACGTCGTGGAATATTCTAGAATATCGAACAAAAGGGGACATTTGCATTAGGCAGAGATTGTCCAACCTTTGGTTTCTCTAATGATTACTGTAGAGATTTACAGCCCCTATGTCGGTGTGTTGCTGAAGTGATGGCAGGGACTTCTCTGTGTTACGGAGGGAAAGGTTGTGTGGGTGTGTGTGTGTGGGTGTGTATAGCAGGGACCTCTCTGTGCAGAGAGAAAGGTTAGCTGGAGGAAAGAAAAGGCTGGAGGCTTGTTTCTGGGCTGAAAATACAAAGCCGAAAAGAAAGGCCTGAGGAAATGTCATTATAATGAAATGGAAATATGGTCTCAATTAAAACTGGTAACATTCAATATGGTATTTGAAGGTGCAGATTTCAGTATGTAGCGTTGTGTGTGGTGTGAGTGTGTGCTTGTTTGCCTGCCTGTCTGTTTGCCTGCCTGTCTGTTTGCCTGCCTGTCTGTCTGTCTGTCTGTCTGTCTGTCTGCCTGCCTGCCTGCCTGCCTGCCTGCCTGCCTGCCTGTCTGTCTGTCTGTCTGTCTGTCTGTCTGTCTGTCTGCCTGCCTGCCTGCCTGCCTGCCTGCCTGCCTGTCTGCCTGCCTGCCTGCCTGCCTGCCTGCCTGCCTGTCTGTCTGTCTGTCTGTCTGTCTGTCTGTCTGTCTGCCTGCCTGCCTGCCTGCCTGCCTGCCTGCCTGCCTGCCTGTCTGCCTGCCTGCCTGCCTGCCTGCCTGCCTGCCTGTCTGTCTGTCTGTCTGTCTGTCTGTCTGTCTGTCTGTCTGTCTGTCTGTCTGTCTGCCTGTCTGCCTGCCTGTCTGTCTGTCTGTCTGTCTGTCTGTCTGTCTGTCTGTCTGTCTGTCTGTCTGTCTGCCTGCCTGCCTGCCTGCCTGCCTGCCTGCCTGCCTGTCTGTCTGTCTGTCTGTCTGTCTGCCTGCCTGCCTGCCTGTCTGTCTGCCTGCCTGCCTGTCTGTCTGTCTGTCTGTCTGTCTGCCTGCCTGCCTGCCTGCCTGTCTGTCTGTCTGTCTGTCTGTCTGTGGTGGTGATTTTCCCCCTCAAATTTAGTGAAAACATTAATGGTGCCCATGAGGTCCCTAAACTGGATATCAATGTAAACAGCATTTATGTAGGTTAATATTGCTTTAATCTGCTCTGGTTACAAAAGGAAAGCATCATCCAGCCAGCTACTTAGCTAAACAATGGAAGTAGCACAACCCATGGCTACAAAGCTAGCAGGCTAGTAAGCTACAGCTACTCTGTAAGTTAGCTGGCTAGTTAGCTATAGCTACTCTGTAAGCTAGCTGGCTACTTAGCTATAGCTACTCTGTAAGCTAGCTAGCTAGTTAGATATAGCTACTCTGTAAGCTAGCTGGCTACTTAGATATAGCTACTCTGTAAGCTAGCTGGCTAGTTAGCGATAGCTACTCTGTAAGCTAGCTGGCTAGTTAGATATAGCTACTCTGTAAGCTAGCTGGCTAGTTAGATATAGCTACTCTGTAAGCTAGCTTGACGTACTAGAAAGTAATATAAACATTTCGAGAAAAAAGTAACTACAAGAAATGTGGTTTATTATTTTCTGATTTGGTTATCCTGTCTTGATTGTAGAAGTGCTATGTTGATGTCTCACAAAATTAAAGCGATATCTTTAAAGAGACCGTCTCCATAGTAACCAGATACTCATTCTGCCATACATGCCCCTCCCCCCTTAAGTATGCCCTTACATACAGGAAATATATGAGTGGCTCTACGCAACACCCTTAAAACATTCCCTTAGGTTAGGGTCAAGTATTCCTTAACGTAAACCCTTAAGGGAAACAGTTAAGATGTTTTATGCAACTAGGCCCAGAACTTGGAAGAGTGTAGGTAGTGGATGGTAGAGTGTAGGTAGTGGATGGTAGAGTGTAGGTAGTGGATGGTAGAGTGTAGGTAGTGGATGGTAGAGTGTAGGTAGTGGATGGTAGAGTGTAGGTAGTGGATGGTAGAGTGTAGGTAGTGGATGGTAGAGTGTAGGTAGTGGATGGTAGAGTGTAGGTAGTGGATGGTAGAGTGTAGGTAGTGGATGGTAGAGTGTAGGTAGTGGATAGTAGAGTGTAGGTAGTGGATAGTAGAGTGTAGGTAGTGGATGGTAGAGTGTAGGTAGGTTATAGTAGAGTGTAGGTAGTGTAATGATGACATCATTCCCCTCTCTCTTTTACAGTCTTCCTTTAATCATGACATCATAACCAACTACTTTATTTGGTTCTGCAGATGCATGTCAGTGGAAGGTGTTTAAATTGTGCAGTGAAACGTGGCTGTGGTGTTCCTTGCTAAATCATCTCACTCCGTCTGCCCAGTCTCACTCCGTCTCTCCAACCCTCACACCTCTTCTTCAAATATGTTGTCGTCTTTGAATTTGGATCAGTGTCTGTATCAATTTGATGGATCGCTCCGTCAACAGTTTACTTAATCCTCTCTGTCCATATGGCCTTTATTATGTTAGGTCATAAGGTTATCAGAGGACATCAGATGTACAGAATGATCGATTACAATACAACATCAGCCTAACACAGGTGTCCTTAATCAGCAAGAGGATTGCAGTAGCGCGTTAACCGAGCGATCACCCCCCCTTTAAATCCCTGAGCCCTAGCTAACGTCGCGGCCCTGTTTTGTCTCTTGGTTCTAGTCGCAGCGCCGTGTCACGTTTCACCTGCCAGACGGTTCTCAGGAGAGCTGCAGTGACAGTGGGCTGGGGGACCACGAGCCCACGCTCCTCTCATGCCCTCTCCCTCTGGTGCAGGGCCAGGCGCAGGAAGACTTCTACCAACAGGCCTCCCCGGACAAGAGGACCGAAGCCGACGGGAACTCTGACCCCAACTCTGGTGAGTGAGTCACCTGGTTTCCTGGTCTGCTGGTTTGCTCTCATCCTCTTCTCCCCACTTCTCTTCACCTCTGACCCCAACAGTCTGTTGGTCTGGTCTACTCTCCTTCTCTTCACCTCTGACCCCAACATTCTGTTGGTCTGGTCTACTCTCCTTCTCTTCACCTCTGACCCCAAACAGTCTGTTGGTCTGGTCTACTCTCCTTCTGTTCACCTCTGACCCCAACAGTCTGTTGGTCTGGTCTACTCTCCTTCTCTTCCCCTCTGACCCCAACAGTCTGTTGGTCTAGTCTACTCTCCTTCTGTTCACCTCTGACCCCAACAGTCTGTTGGTCTGGTCTACTCTCCTTCTCTTCACCTCTGACCCCAACAGTCTGTTGGTCTAGTCTACTCTCCTTCTGTTCACCTCTGACCCCAACAGTCTGTTGGTCTAGTCTACTCTCCTTCTGTTCACCTCTGACCCCAACAGTCTGTTGGTCTGGTCTACTCTCCTTCTCTTCACCTCTGACCCCAACAGTCTGTTGGTCTAGTCTACTCTCCTTCTGTTCACCTCTGACCCCAACAGTCTGTTGGTCTGGTCTACTCTCCTTCTCTTCACCTCTGACCCCAACAGTCTGTTGGTCTAGTCTACTCTCCTTCTGTTCACCTCTGACCCAAACAGTCTGTTGGTCTGGTCTACTCTCCTTCTGTTCACCTCTGACCCAAACAGTCTGTTGGTCTAGTCTACTCTCCTTCTGTTCACCTCTGACCCCAACAGTCTGTTGGTCTGGTCTACTCTCCTTCTGTTCACCTCTGACCCAAACAGTCTGTTGGTCTGGTCTACTCTGCTTCTTTTCTCTCCTCTTCATCTTCTCCTTCTTCTTCTCTCTCCTCTTGATCTTCTCCTCCTGCCCTCTCCTCTTCTTCTCAGACAAGAAGGTGAAGCATCCGTGCAAAGAGACATTTTACAATTACTTACATTTCATACGTTTCCTTTGTCTTAAAACTTTATCACCTGTGTTCCAACCGGAAGATGTAGTAGTACATCATTCCCAGAAACCTTTAGCCAGATAAATTAAATCCTAAAAGAGGAGAGAATAGAGGATGTTTAGAGTGTCCCAGTTTGGGGAAATGTGTGAAAATAACCTTCTTAATGAAATGTAAATTAATGTAGTGTCATTTGATCTCTTTAAAAGCGTGTTCGTGAGAACTTTTATTTTACACTCATTTTAATGCTCAGTGTTAATGTACTGTCCTCCAACCTGATTCCTGTTAGATACTCCCAGGTGTACAGAGGAGTTCCCAGTAGTCTACTCACCTATTTGTGAAGCTCATTGGATTTATTTAGAGATGATTTCCCAGTTGGAGACCCGGCGGCATGGCGCAGACCTGAAATGTTTAACTTTTCAACTAGAAGTATTTCTAGTGGGAATGTTCTCCGACCCACTTTTCCCCTTTTATCATTAAGAGGTGAGGAGAGAGGCCGTAGATAAAAAATCAAGAGCATAGCCCTGAGGTCGGTACTAAACTGTTAGGGGTGAAGGAGTACCGCAGTACATCACCCAGAGGTCGGTACTAAACTGACTGTTAGGGGTGAAGGAGTACCGCAGTTCATCACCCAGAGGTCGGTACTAAACTGACTGTTAGGGGTGAAGGAGTACCGCAGTACATCACCCAGAGGTCGGTACCGCAGTACATCACCGAGAGGTCGGTACTAAACTGATTGTTAGGGGTGAAGGAGTACCGCAGTACATCACCGAGAGGTCGGTACTAAACTGACTGTTAGGGGTGAAGGAGTACCGCAGTTCATCACCCAGAGGTCGGTACTAAACTGACTGTTAGGGGTGAAGGAGTACCGCAGTACATCACCCAGAGGTCGGTACTAAACTGACTGTTAGGGGTGAAGGAGTACCGCAGTACATCACCGAGAGGTCGGTACTAAACTGACTGTTAGGGGTGAAGGAGTACCGCAGTACATCACCGAGAGGTCGGTACTAAACTGATTGTTAGGGGTGAAGGAGTACCGCAGTACATCACCGAGAGGTCGGTACTAAACTGACTGTTAGGGGTGAAGGAGTACCGCAGTTCATCACCCAGAGGTCGGTACTAAACTGACTGTTAGGGGTGAAGGAGTACCGCAGTACATCACCCAGAGGTCGGTACCGCAGTTCATCACCCAGAGGTCGGTACTAAACTGACTGTTAGGGGTGAAGGAGTACCGCAGTACATCACCCAGAGGTCGGTACTAAACTGACAGAGGTCGGTACTGTATAACATCATGCATAACTCAAGCACATTCATTAAACAGCATGGCTGAGATAGATATGGTTTTTCACCCAAAAAAAAAGCTGGTTGAGAAATTTAAGACCAAAAGTACACATTTATTTTTTCTGTAGCTTTTTTGGTGAAGTGTCTGTAACCTGGGTGACACCTACATTCTGTAAATGTGATGCTTGACTCAACTGTATTTTGTATTTTGTTATCGCGAAGGTGGTTCTGTTGGTTGTCTGGACTTAGACCTGTAATCAACAACACTTTAATTGGAAGGTTTTTATGTCGGCTTTGTGCTAATTGTTCGTCACGATAGAGCTAACATTGTTGCTGCACACTCCAATTAACAACAAACTAATTAAGTTAAGACTTGTAATTAATTAGAGAACACGGCCATATATCCAGTTTTTGTTGTTGAATTATTGGACAACAGCACTCCAAATCTGTGTCACAAATGGCACCCTATCTCCTGTATAGTGTACTACATCTGATCAGAGCCCTATGGTGAATAGTAGTGCACCACGTAGGGAAACAGGGTTTCATTTAGGACAGAGCCTACGACTTGCAACATCTATCACGGGTCAGCAGCAAACTACATGCCTTTCACGCAGTTGACAAAGTCCTTTTCATTATTAAGTCCCCTGACGTTCCAGGTAATCACCTTGGAATATATATATATATACATAAATTAGGGCTATTGATTTCGTCCACTCCTCGCTTTCTCCCAATGGAAACATTAGTTTAACCTGTTACACTAATCAACAAATCCACTTCCTCGTGTGTTTATAATAAAGAACATCCAAAAGGTTGAGTATTGATTTAATTATCACGTCGTTGTAGCAATGAAAACATATTGAGACAGTCAATATGAAATTGTTTGTATGTCAAATTCCATTTTTTTCATGTTTCTTCATAATGACGGTAGGCTAAAGTTATTATTTAGAGGTGAGGAGAGAGCAGCAATATCTAAGGTATCAACAGGCTGATCTGTAGCATTGACTGTTTTCTGAGGTATCAACAGGCTGATTTATAGTATCGATATCTAAGGTATCAACAGGCTGATCTGTAGCATTGACTGTTTTCTAAGGTATCAACAGGCTGATCTGTAGCATTGACTGTTTTCTAAGGTATCAACAGGCTGATCTATAGTATTGACTGTTTTCTAAGATATCAACAGGCTGATCTATAGCATTGACTGTTTTCTGAGATATCAACAGGCTGATCTATAGCATTGACTGTTTTCTGAGATATCAACAGGCTGATCTATAGCACTGACTGTTTTCTGAGATATCTAAGGTATCAACAGGCTGATCTATAGCATTGACCATTTTCTATCAAAGAAATAAGATGAACATGTAAATGTACATGTAATACACTTAGAAAAAAAGGTGCTGTCTACAACCTAGAACGGTTATTCGGCTGTCCCCAAAGGAGAACTCTTTTCAGAACCCATTTCGATTCCAGGTAGAACACTTTAAGGTTCCAGTAGAACCCTGTATGGTTCCAGGTAGAACCCTTTAAGGTTCCAGTAGAACCCTTTAAGGTTCCAGTGGTTCCAGTAGAACCCTTTAAGGTTCCAGTAGAACCCATTTAGGTTCCAGTAGAACCCTTTAAGGCTCCAGTAGAACCCTTTAATGTTCCAGGTAGAACCGTTTAAGGTTCCAGTAGAACCCTTTAAGGTTTAAGTGGTTCCAGTAGAACCCTTAAAGGTTCCAGTAGAACACATTTAGGCTTCAGT
>NC_138306.1:94315000-94345000 GCF_965601325.2 Salmo salar | reverse complement strand
TGTGGTAGTCTATAGATTGATGTACCTACTGCTGTGTTGTAGTAGTCTACAGATAGATGTACCTACTGCTGTGTTGTGGTAGTCTACAGATTGATGTACCTACTGCTGTGTTGTAGTAGTCTACAGATAGATGTACCTACTGCTGTGTTGTGGAAGTCTACAGATAGATGTACCTACTGCTGTGTTGTGGTAGTCTACAGATAGATGTACCTACTGCTGTGTTGTGGTAGTCTACAGATAGATGTACCTACTGCTGTGTTGTGGTAGTCTACAGATGGATGTACCTACTGCAGATAATATACAATTCATTCACCAACAGCACAAGACATTGAGATAGAGAGCCCAAGCTTAGATCATGTGGTTTCCAGAAACCACATATTTGTAAAGACTGAGGTAAAGATTGAGGTTGAATGTGGCGTAGGGGCCTCATCTTAACATAGTTTCTATCCTCAGGAAACCAGAGGGTTGGTGAAAGAGGGCAGACATCTTTTGAAGTGTGTTTTGGCTCCATTTGACTATTAAAGTCAAGTACAAATATAACTATTATGAATTGTTTCCAAGAATGCAGAGGTGAAACCGTGCTCTCAACTCTCCTTGGCAGATAGAAAGGCTATATATCGATTTGGATTTAAAGAAACATCTTCCTCACCATTCAACTTTGTTTTGTAAGACATTTTTTGGGGGAAAATAAGTTAAAAGGACCCCCAAAAAAATGATTTATGAGAGTTAGAGAAAAAAACATGTCCAGCTAGACTTCCCATCACCCAAATCCTTACCGTTCATCACGGTGCTTTCTGCTTCCTGTACAGCACATCGTTTCCTGGGTAGAAGGTTTGTGGTTTAGGACCGGTCACTGTAACCACCGGGATGTAATCACCACAGTTTGTAGCCGGAGAACATTGGATGGCAGGGCTGGCTGTCCCCGTCTCTGTGGTTGGGGAGAATAAAGTAAACAGGGGTTGTGTCCTAAATGGTACCCTATTCCCTATGTAGTGCACTACTTTTGACCAGGGTCAATAGGGGGCAATAGGGTTCTAATAAAACGTAGTGCACTTTATATAGGGAAAAGGGTTCTATAGGGCCCTGGTCTAAAGTAGTGCACTATATATAGGGAATAGGGTTTCTATAGGGCTCTGATGAGCGGAGAGAGAAGGAGAGAAGAGAGAGGAGAGAGGAGAGAGGAGAGAGGAGAGACGAGTGGAGAGGAGAGAGGAGATGAGCGGAGAGAGAAGGAGAGAAGAGAGAGGAGAGAGGAGAGAGGAGATGAGCGGAGAGAGAAGGAGAGAAGAGAGAAGGAGAGGAGAGAGAGAAGAGAGTGGAGAGAGGAGAGAGGAGAGACGAGTGGAGAGGAGAGAGGAGATGAGAAGAGAGAAGGAGAGAAGAGAGAAGAGAGAGGAGAGAGGAGAGAGGAGAGACGAGTGGAGAGGAGAGAGAAGATGAGCGGAGAGAGAAGGAGAGGAGAGAGAAGAGAGAGGAGAGAGGAGAGAGAGGAGAGAGGAGAGAGGAGAGACGAGTGGAGAGAGGAGAGAGGAGATGAGCGGAGAGAGAAGGAGAGGAAAGAGAAGAGAGAGGAGAGAGGAGAGAGAGGAGAGAGGAGAGAGGAGAGACGAGTGGAGAGAGGAGAGAGGAGATGAGAGGAGAGAGAAGGAGAGACTAGGCTGGTAACATACAGCCAGAGACAATGTAACATACATTAAAAAAAATATATTGAGGATAAAATATTTTTTTATCAGGATAACACAGATTTTCTCCTTCCTTGTTAAGTTGTGTTCTCTTCCTGCAGCCAGCGCTTTACCTGGTGGTTCAGAATTACCCAGAGTGCACTCTGACTGTGTGAGAAATGACCTACAGCCTGCATTCAGGGAGGCAGATAGTCAGATGATTAAAATTAATGTGCTTTCGATCTTGATTAAAAGACGGTGCAAGTGACCAGGAAATCAAACAATACGATGACAGGGGAAGTGACAGGAAGTCCTTCTGAATTCCTGAGTCTAGTGAAGTCTCTCCAGAAGAAATGATTCATGACTTTACAGCTGCCAGTTAGGTAAAGCGTTTTGAAAAATAAAACTACATAAAGAGTTAAATAAATAATATGGTCACGTCTCTCTCCAGATGAATGAATCAGTTACATTTATGTCAAATATTATCATTAATTTCCACTTTTGTGTGTGTGTGTGTGTGTGTTTCTGTGTGTGAGTGTGTGTGTCTGTATGCGACTATGTGCGTGCCTGTATGTGTGTGTGTGTGTGTGTGTGTGTGTCTCTTTGTGTGTGTCTCTTTGTGTGTGTGAGAGAGATCTGTCATTTTGGTTGTGCGTGGCTGCAAGCCCACACACTACATAGATAGAGGCTGAAAGAGAGGGTGAACAACTGATGAGAAGGAGAAGGGAGGGAGGGAGGAAGGAAGGGAAGGAAGGAGGGAGGGAGGGAGGGAGGGAGGGAGGGAGGGAGGGAGGGAGGGAGGGAGGGAGGGAGGGAGGGAGGGAGGGAAGGAGAAGGGAGGGAGGAGGGAGGGAGGGAGGGAGGGAGGAGGAGGGAGGGGAGGGAGGGAGGGAGGGAGGGAGGGAGGGAGGGAGGGGAGGGAGGAAGGGAGGAAGGGAAGGAAGGAGGGAGGGAGGGAGGAGGGAGGGAGGAAGGAAGGAAGGAAGGAAGGAAGGAAGGAAGGAAGGAAGGAAGGAAGGAAGGAAGGAAGGAAGGAAGGAAAGAAAGAAGGAAGGAAGGAAGGAAGGAAGGAAGGAAGGAAGGAAGTGATTGTAATTGAACGGATGACAAGTGACAGGGAACACACCTCCATGCAAGAGACAATACAACCACAATGAACTGAACACATGAAGGTGTCACCTGTCTGGTTGAATATGAGAAGTCCATGTTCCTCCCAAATGGCACCCTATTCTCCACAGGGACCCTGATTAAAAGTAGTGTACCCTATTCTCTACAGGGACCCTGTTTAAAAGTAGTGCACTACATTGGTAATAGTTTGCCATTTGGGTTATTGCAATAGAAGAATATTAAAGTGTTTCTTTGTCAATATTACATCATTGAAAGTGGTGAGAGAGTGAAGAGACACCATGAAAACAGTCATGTTGCTAATCGTTTGGTCTTGTCTTTACAGTGACAGAACAAACAGTCATGTTTGGTCCTGTCTTTACAGTGACAGAACAAACAGTCATGTTGCCCATAGATGGTCCTGTCTTTACAGTGACAGAACAAACAGTCATGTTTGGTCCTGTCTTTACAGTGACAGAACAAACAGTCATGTTGCCCATTAGATAGCTTTGTAATGTACATCTCCCAATAGGCTGGTATCACTAGCTAGCTAATACCTGTTAGCCTCATTGTTCTAACCATTAGATAGCTCTGAACATGTACATGCTGCCCTATAGGCTGGTATCACTAGTCTAGCTAACACCTGTTAGCCTCATTGTTCTAACCATTAGATAGCTTTGTAATGTACGTCTCCCTATAGGCTGGTATCACTAGCTAGCTAACACCTGTTAGCCTCATTGTTCTAACCATTAGATAGCTTTGTAATGTACATCTCCCTATAGGCTGGTATCACTAGCTAGCTAACACCTGTTAGCCTCATTGTTCTAACCATTAGATAGCTTTGTAATGTACGTCTCCCTATAGGCTGGTATCACTAGCTAGCTAACACCTGTTAGCCTCATTGTTCTAACCATTAGATAGCTTTGTAATGTACGTCTCCCTATAGGCTGGTATCACTAGCTAGCTAATACCTGTTAGCCTCATTGTTCTAACCATTAGATAGCTTTGTAATGTACGTCTCCCTATAGGCTGGTATCACTAGCTAGCTAATACCTGTTAGCCTCATTGTTCTAACCATTAGATAGCTTTGTAATGTACGTCTCCATATAGGCTGGTATCACTAGCTAGCTAATACCTGTTAGCCTCATTGTTCTAACCATTAGATAGCTTTGTAATGTACATCTCCCTATAGGCTGGTATCACTAGCTAGCTAACACCTGTTAGCCTCATTGTTCTAACCATTAGATAGCTTTGTAATGTACGTCTCCCTATAGGCTGGTATCACTAGCTAGCTAACACCTGTTAGCCTCATTGTTCTAACCATTAGATAGCTTTGTAATGTACGTCGAAATACAGACTAGGCTGGTATCACCTATCATTAGCACAACACAGACTTCAGCATGAACTTTAACTTCAACTTTGCATAGAATACTGCTGCAGACATAACAATCATTAACCTTATAAACTCCACCATAGGCATCTGCGTATATCAACATATGTCTCACTATAACACCAGCTAGTTAACACCTGTCCTCATTACTAGTAATGCAAAAGACTGTTAGACTTTACCCACACATACCATACTGCAGCAGTTTCAGTAGACACACACTGGTACAAACTAACTAAATAAACGTTTAGGTTTAGGGATAGGGTTAGAATTAGGGTTAGGCTTAGGGTTAGGGTTAGAATTAGGGTTAGGTTTAAGGTTAGAATTAGGGTTAGATTTAGGATTAGGGTTAGAAATATGGTAAGGTTTAGGATTAGGGTTAGAATTAGGTTTAGGTTTAGAGTTAGGGTTAGAATTAGATTTATGTTTAGGATTAGGGTTAGAAATATGGTTAGGTTTAGGGTTAGGGTTAGAATTAGGGTTAGATTTAGGATTAGGGTTAGAAATATGGTTAGGTTTAGGGTTAGGGTTAGAATTAGGGTTAGATTTAAGATTAGGGTTAGAAATATGGTTAGGTTTAGGGTTAGGAGTTTTGGGTTAAGGTTAGTGTTTAAGGTTAGGGTTACAGTTTAGGGAAAATAGGATGTTGAATGGAATCAATTGTTGTTCCCAAAAAAGTATTCTTGGGCAGTGGGGTGTGCAGAACATTTTGAATGGCCAAGGTGTGGACACAGTTCCAGTTTAGGGGGTCTTACATTGTTTACGTTTATCGATGCAAAGTGGATTTTTTTTCCGACATAATTATGAAATGCTTCAGCTTAGGTTTGGTACATTTCCCTGTTCAATTAATAAATCATAAATCAATTTCAAAAGTCTTGTTACAGTGTTTGCATTCAAGGTCCGGATTTTATTCATTGGGTTTTAGCGCAAAGCAGTACAATTCACTTGAAAGTGCCACCACTGAATTGTACTGTACCCTACAAACCAGTTGTAGGGAAGGAATGATACCTTCAGTTATTCAAGCAGGTCTATTCCCAATAGTGGCCAGAGGTCTGACCATTTCCCTGTAGGTGTGTATACAGTAGTCTACATCTCAGCAAGCTTTACAGTCATCCTTACAAATGTTGACAATAGCAAAGTAATGATTCATTAAAATTTGTTTACTCTCAAGGATCCGGCCCCTTTTTCAAATTTTCGTCTAAAATGACATCACCAAATCTAACTTCCTGTATCTCAGGACCTGAAGCAAGGATTTGCATATTCGTGGTATCATTTCAAAGGAAACACTTTGAATTTTATGGAAATGTGAAATTAATGTATGCGAATATAACACATTAGATCTGGTAGAAGATAATACAAAGAAAAAAACAACCGCATTTTTTTTTGTACCATCGTCTTTGAAATGCAAGACGAAGGACATATTGTAATATTCCAGCCCAGGCGCAATTTATGTTTTGACCACTAGATGGCAGCAGTGTATGTGCAACGTTTTAGACTGATCCAATGAACCATTGCATATCTGTTCAAAAATGTGTATCAAGACAGCGTAAATGTGCCTAATTGGTATATTAATAACTTTTCCAGTTCATAATTGTCCACTCTCCTCAAACATTAGCATGGTATTCTTTCACTCTAATAGCTACTGTAAATTAGACAGTGCAGTAAATTAACGAGAATTTAAGCTTTCTGCCAATATCATATATGTCTGTGTCCTGGGAAATGTTCGTGTTACTTACAACCTCATGCTAATCGCATTAGCCTACGTTAGCTCAACCGTCCCGTGGAAGGGACACCGATCTGTAGAGATCCTTAAATTAAATATATTATGCATTTTAAATAACATATAAAATGACATTTAACTTCAAGTCAACTGCTTTGTTTAGCCCATTACACTGGTGGGAATTGGCCTACAGTGTATGAATAGGTCTACATTGAAATGTTTCTTCCAGAAGAACTACGGAATATGCATAACCGTTGTAGCAAGACACAACAGTTCACCGGACACAAGACTGGATCCAAACATTACACGGTTGATTTGATTTGACATATTACTGAATACTCTAGATACATTCAGTAATATGAGAAGAATATTCTTGGAAAATTTGGGCTAGGTGCAACATAAGACAACAACAAAAAATGAGAAGGGTTTCAGTGAGAGGTCTAACTGGTGTCTACAAGTGGAGACACCTCTCCAAACGGTGTGTTTCAGTGAGAGGACTAGCTGGTGTCTACAAGTGGACACACCTCTCCAAACTGTGTGTCTCAGCGAGAGGTCTAACTGGTGTCTACAAGTGGAGACACCTCTCCAAACTGTGGGTTTCAGTGAGAGGTCTAACTGGAGTCTACAAGTGGACACACCTCTCCAAAGTGTGTGTTTCAGTGAGAGGTCTAACTGGTGTCTTCAAGTGGCTCCACACCTCTCCAAACTGTGCGTTTCAGTGAGAGGACTAACTGGAGTCTACAAGTGGACACACCTCTCCAAAGTGTGTGTTTCAGTGAGAGGTCTAACTGGAGTCTACAAGTGGACACACCTCTCCAAAGTGTGCACAGTTCCTAAGCAATTTCAATTCACTTTTATGACTCAAACAAGAGTCTTCAACTATGAGGGTCTTTTCTGATCTCTCCTAGCTGTTCCATTGAGGAACTAGAGCAAGCACACTTGTAGTTGTTTTGTTTAGAACACAGCCCTGCTTCCACGCCATCACACAATTACTGTTTGTGTTTACACATTCCAAAAATGGTCCATTATAAATCTCAATCTGGGTCAGGTGGGCATCATTTGAAAGCCTGTTCTATTGTCAACATGCCTAGCTACATTATAAAATATGATCTTACAGTGGTAGGCTTTCACAAGGCAATTCAGAGAAACACATGGTAATTCTGGTGCACATAGAATGGAATCATGAGCGAATTCAGTTGTTTGGTCCGCAGCAAATTGTATTCACAATACATCAAACATAGACTCATTCTGTTCAGAACAACCCGGGGTATGATGCCATGTCATCTGGTAACTGCATATCGAACATAGACTCATTCTGTTCAGAACAACCCGGGGTATGATCGAACATAGACTCATTCTGTTCAGAACAACCCGGGGTATGATCGAACATAGACTCATTCTGTTCAGAACAACCCGGGGTATGATGCCATGTCATCTCACATCACAATAAACAGCTGAGTTACAGTCAACAGTGTGACTGTAATATCTGGTGTATATGGTGCTGGTTCAGCTGAGTTACAGTCAACAGTGTGACTGTAATATCTGGTGTATTCGGTGCTGGTTTAGCTGAGTTACAGTCAACAGTGTGACTGTAATATCTGGTGTATATGGTGCTGGTTTAGCTGAGTTACAGTTGACAGTGTGTGTAATATCTGGTGTATTCGGTGCTGGTTTAGCTGAGTTACAGTCAACAGTGTGACTGTAATATCTGGTGTATTCGGTGCTGGTTTAGCTGAGTTACAGTCGACAGTGTGACTGTAATATCTGGTGTATTCGGTGCTGGTTTAGCTGAGTTACAGTCAACAGTGTGACTGTAATATCTGGTGTATATGGTGCTGGTTCAGCTGAGTTACAGTCGACAGTGTGACTGTTATATCTGGTGTATTCGGTGCTGGTTTAGCTGAGTTACAGTCGACAGTGTGACTGTAATATCTGGTGTATTCGGTGCTGGTTTAGCTGAGTTACAGCCGACAGTGTGACTGTAATATCTGGTGTATTCGGTGCTGGTTTAGCTGAGTTACAGTCGACAGTGTGACTGTAATATCTGGTGTATTCGGTGCTGGTTTAGCTGAGTTACAGCCGACAGTGTGACTGTAATATCTGGTGTATTCGGTGCTGGTTTAGCTGAGTTACAGTCGACAGTGTGACTGTAATATCTGGTGTATTCGGTGCTGGTTTAGCTGAGTTACAGTCGACAGTGTGACTGTAATATCTGGTGTATTCGGTGCTGGTTTAGCTGAGTTACAGTCGACAGTGTGACTGTAATATCTGGTGTATTCGGTGCTGGTTTAGCTGAGTTACAGTCAACAGTGTGACTGTAATATCTGGTGTATTCGGTGCTGGTTTAGCTGAGTTACAGCCAACAGTGTGACTGTAATAGCTGGTGTATATGGTGCTGGTTTAGCTGAGTTACAGCCAACAGTGTGACTGTAATATCTGGTGTATTCGGTGCTGGTTTAGCTGAGTTATAGTCCACAGTGTGACTGTAATATCTGGTGTATTCGGTGCTCGTTTAGCTGAGTTACAGTCAACAGTGTGACTGTAATATCTGGTGTATTCGGTGCTGGTTTAGCTGAGTTACAGTCAACAGTGTGACTGTAATATCTGGTGTATATGGTGCTGGTTTAGCTGAGTTACAGTCAACAGTGTGACTGTAATATCTGGTGTATTCGGTGCTGGTTTAGCTGAGTTACAGTCAACAGTGTGACTGTAATATCTGGTGTATATGGTGCTGGTTCAGCTGAGTTACAGTCGACAGTGTGACTGTAATATCTGGTGTATTCGGTGTTGGTTTAGCTGAGTTACAGCCAACAGTGTGACTGTAATATCTGGTGTATTCGGTGTTGGTTTAGCTGAGTTACAGCCAACAGTGTGACTGTAATATCCCACGTATTTCCTCATGTAGCAGGCAGCAGTTTGACTGTTGCTTCACTAAATGATGTTCTCCAATCCTGTCGTTGGGTCTAGAGAGTTTGACTGCTAGTGTTACTGTGTTACTGTGTGCTGTAGTGATGTGATATTAAAGCTGAGGGTCCTTTGGGCTTTTCTTTGACTCTGTTGAGAAATGATTTCCCCCTCGTCTCTCTCTCTCTCTCTCTCTCTCTCTCTCTCTCTCTCTCTCTCTCTCTCTCTCTCTGTCTCTCTCTCTCTCTCCCCCCTGTGTGTTGAGCCAGCAACTTAAACGGTTATCTTTGCCGTAAAGTTCCTTGGCTGAATAGGGCCCGTTAACACTGCCGTAGCGCGAGAGTAAAGGCTCTTTTTAAGAAAGAGGTATCTCTTTTGAAGGGAGAAAGCCTTCACCTTAACCCTTCAATGAACTGATCTGGGATGCTGAGCCCTGTGATAGTCACTAATCCTTACCATGTGGGCTACTGCTGTGCTGGGGATCAGCGTCTCTCAGAGAGTGGCTCTGCTTAATACAGCTCTAGAGATGCCAGAGAGACAAGGAGAGAGAGCGAGACAGGGATTGAGAGAGAGAGAGAGAGACAGGGAGAGAGACAGAGAGAGAGCAGAGAGAGACAGAGAGAGACAGAGAGAGAGATAGAAGAGAGAAAGACAGAGAGAGACAGAAAGAGAGAGAGAGACAGAGAGAGAGACAGAGAGAGAGAGAGAGAGAGAGACAGAGAGAGACAGAGAGAGAGAGAGACAGAGAGAGAGAGAACAGAGAGAGACAGAGAGAGACAGAGAGAGACAGAGAGAGAGACAGAGAGAGAGACAGAGAGAGAGACAGAGAGAGACAGAGAGAGAGACAGGGAGAGAGCAGAGGAGCGGAGAGAATGAAGTCTTGCTGAATAATGGTTGAAAGAGATCCAGTCACAGTGATGAATCCCAGTCACCACGATGAATCCAAGTCACAGTGATGAATCCCAGTCACCGTGATGAATCCCAGTTACAGTGATGAATCCCAGTCACAGTGATGAATCCCAGTCACAGTGATGAATCCCAGTCACCACGATGAATCCAAGTCACAGTGATGAATCCCAGTCACCGTGATGAATCCCAGTCACCGCGGTGAATCCCAGTCACCGTGATGAATCCTAGTCACCGCGATGAATCCCAGTCACCGAGGTGAATCCCAGTCACCGTGGTGAATCCCAGTCACCGAGATGAATCCCAGTCACAGTAGTGAATCCCAGTCACCGAGATGAATCCCAGTCACAGTAGTGAATCCCAGTCACCGAGATGAATCCCAGTCACCGTGATGAATCACAGTCACATTGATGAATCCCAGTCACCTCGGTGAATCCCAGTCACAGTGGTGAATCCCAGTCACCGTGATGAATCCCAGTCACCGTGATGAATCCCAGTCACCGTGATGAATCCCAGTCACCGCGGTGAATCCCAGTCACCGTGATGAATCCCAGTCACCGTGGTGAATCCCAGTCACCGCGATGAATACCAGTCACCGTGATGAATCCCAGTTTTTAGATGAATCCCAGTCACAGTAGTGAATCCCAGTCACCGAGATGAATCCCAGTCACAGTAGTGAATCCCAGTCACCGAGATGAATCCCAGTCACATTGATGAATCCCAGTCACCATTATGAATCCCAGTCACCGTAATGAATCCCAGTCACCGTGATGAATCCCAGTCACCATAATGAATCCCAGTCACCGATGATGAATCCCAGTCACCGTGATGAATCCCAGTCACCATGATGAATCCCAGTCACCGTAATGAATCCCAGTCACCGTGATGAATCCCAGTCACCGTAATGAATCCCAGTCACCGTGATGAATCCCAGTCACCGTAATGAATCCCAGTCACCGTGATGAATCCCAGTCACCGTAATGAATCCCAGTCACCGTGATGAATCCCAGTCACCGTAATGAATCCCAGTCACCGTGATGAATCCCAGTCACCGCGGTGAATCCCAGTCACCGTGATGAATCCCAGTCACCGTGGTGAATCCCAGTCACCGCGATGAATACCAGTCACCGTGATGAATCCCAGTTTTTAGATGAATCCCAGTCACAGTAGTGAATCCCAGTCACCGAGATGAATCCCAGTCACAGTAGTGAATCCCAGTCACCGAGATGAATCCCAGTCACCATTGATGAATCCCAGTCACCATTATGAATCCCAGTCACCGTAATGAATCCCAGTCACCGTGATGAATCCCAGTCACCGTGATGAATCCCAGTCACCGTGATGAATCCCAGTCACCGTAATGAATCCCAGTCACCGTGATGAATCCCAGTCACCGTGATGAATCCCAGTCACCGTGATGAATCCCAGTCACCGTGATGAATCCCAGTCACCGTGATGAATCCCAGTCACCGTGATGAATCCCAGTCACCGTGATGAATCCCAGTCACCGTGATGAATCCCAGTCACCGTGATGAATCCCAGTCACCGTGATGAATCCCAGTCACCGTGATGAATCCCAGTCACCGTAATGAATCCCAGTCCACCGTGATGAATCCCAGTCACCGTGGTGAATCCCCTTTCAGCCCTTTAACAGGTCGTTATCAGTATCACAGAGTCACCCACCCCCCACCTAGCGTTTCAATTGGCTACTGGGGGAACAAGGAGACCCCAGCGCCTCTAAAACCGTAGTACAGAACCACACAGGTCCAGTTTAGGTCCAGTTAATCTGCTCAAAACAACTGTCCACGTTTAGCTCTGTCATCAGAGTTCAAATGTGGAATAATCTGACAGGTGAGGTTCTCACTATGTTCCTCACCAGGGGAAGTTTGTAAAAACTAAATAAGAATAACATTTATTTGAACAAACCCCTTGAAAACAGACACGCGGTTGTCATTAGTTTTAGTGGGAGCCGGGGGTTTCCTTGCCCACCCAGCAGTCAAACTGAACGCACTGTGATGTTTTACCGACCTGTAGAAGAAGGGAAGTAGCGTGGCCTCACGCTGAAGACTTCCTGTTAATTGTGTCTTCCTGTAAACCCTGGAACATGACCAACTATAGGACTCAGTGTTGACACTTAGAATCCCAACTGACGTTTTGGAAGATTTCAGCTGACCAACTGCTGTTCCAGTTATATACTAACATATATAATAATAATATCATAATAATAATAATATAATAATAATATAATAATAATAATAATAATATAATAATAATATCATAATAATAATAATATAATAATAATATAATAATAATATAATAATAATATAATAATAATAATAATAATATAATAATAATAATATAATAATATAATAATAATATAATAATATCATAATAATAATAATATAATAATAATATAATAATAATAATATAATAATATAATAATAATATAATAATATCATAATAATAATAATATAATAATAATATAATAATAATATAATAATAATATAATAATAATAATAATAATATAATAATAATAATATAATAATAATATCATAATAATAATAATATAATAATAATATAATAATAATAATAATAATATAATAATAATAATATAATAATAATATCATAATAATAATAATATAATAATAATATAATAATAATAATAATAATATAATAATAATATCATAATAATATTAATATACCTAACCCACCTTTACACAATGTTTTTTGTGCCTAAACATGTCAACAATAGACAGAGAGAGAGAGAGAGACAGACAGAGACAGAGAGACACAGAGAGACAGAGACACAGAGAGACAGAGAGACAGAGACACAGAGAGACAGAGACACAGAGAGACAGAGAGACAGAGACACAGAGAGACAGAGAGACAGAGACACAGAGACACAGAGAGACAGAGACACAGAGAGACAGAGACACAGAGAGACAGAGAGACAGAGACACAGAGAGACACAGAGAGACAGAGAGACAGAGACACAGACAGAGACAGAGAGACAGAGAGACAGAGAGACAGAGACACAGAGACACAGAGACACAGAGACATAGAGACATAGAGACATAGACACAGAGAGACAGAGAGACAGAGACACAGAGAGACAGAGAGACAGAGACACAGAGAGACAGAGACACAGAGAGACAGAGACACAGAGAGACAGAGACATAGAGACATAGACACAGAGAGACAGAGAGACAGAGACACAGAGAGACAGAGACACAGAGAGACAGAGACACAGAGAGACAGAGAGACAGAGACACAGAGAGACAGAGAGACAGAGACACAGAGAGACAGAGAGACAGAGACACAGAGACACAGAGAGACAGAGACACAGAGAGACAGAGACACAGAGAGACAGAGAGACAGAGACACAGAGAGACACAGAGAGACAGAGAGACAGAGACACAGACAGAGACAGAGAGACAGAGAGACAGAGAGACAGAGACACAGAGACACAGAGACACAGAGACATAGAGACATAGAGACATAGACACAGAGAGACAGAGAGACAGAGACACAGAGAGACAGAGAGACAGAGACACAGAGAGACAGAGACACAGAGAGACAGAGACACAGAGAGACAGAGACATAGAGACATAGACACAGAGAGACAGAGAGACAGAGACACAGAGAGACAGAGAGACAGAGAGACAGAGACACAGAGAGACAGAGAGACAGAGACACAGAGAGACACAGAGAGACAGAGACACAGAGAGACAGAGACACAGAGAGACAGAGACACAGAGAGACAGAGACAGAGACACAGACAGAGACAGAGAGACAGAGAGACGGAGACACAGAGACACAGAGACATAGACAGAGACAGAGACACAGAGAGACACAGAGACACAGAGAGACAGAGACACAGAGAGACAGAGACACAGACAGAGAGACAGAGAGACAGAGAGACAGAGACACAGAGACACAGAGACACAGAGACATAGACAGAGACACAGAGAGACACAGAGACACAGAGAGACAGAGACACAGAGAGACAGAGACACAGACAGAGACAGAGAGACAGAGAGACAGAAACAGAGATGAAGAGAGAGAGAGAGACTGTAATTAAAATTAATGACCAGTAAAGAAAAAAGCGTAGTCTCGTTTTTTTCCACTAAATACTTTTGAAACACTAAATAAAACAAACAAACTGAAGTGATTGCATATGTCCACATGTGAAGATAATTGAGGGTGGTGATTGTGTCTGAGTCGGAGGACTGCAGGCCTCACTATTAAAGGAGAGGAAGAGACAGAGACAGATGGAGGGATGACAGGTGGAGACAAGGTGAGAAGTAATCACACTGATGCAGCACGGCATGCTGGGGAGGGAAGGTAGGCCGGCGTTCACACACGCACACACACACACGCACGCACGCACGCGCGCGCACGCACGCACGCACGCACGCACGCACGCACACACACACACACACACACACACACACACACACACACACACACACACACACACACACACACACACACACACACACACACACACACACACACAATAAATAATTAGCTTGACGAGAAAAATAAGAACAAGAAATTGCGTCAAAAGACGAATGAGGAGGAGGAGGAGGAGGAGGAGGAGGAGGAGGAGGGGGAGGTGGAGGAGGAGGGGGAGGTGGAGGAGGAGGGGACTGAATATGTAAAGAGATGAAGAGAAGATGGGGGAAAGGTGGAGAGGTAGAGGAGGAGGTATGAGTGATGAAGGTAGAGAGGGGAGAGGTAGAGGAGGTATGAGTGATGAAGGTGGAGAGGGGAGAGGTAGAGGAGGAGGTATGAGTGATGAAGGTGACGAGGGGGAGAGGTAGACGAGGAGGTATGAGTGATGAAGGTGGAGAGGGGAGAGGTAGAGGAGGAGGTATGAGTGATGAAGGCAGAGAGGGGAGAGGTAGAGGAGGAGGTATGAGTGATGAAGGTAGAGAGGGGGAGAGGTAGAGGAGGTATGAGTGATGAAGGCAGAGAGGGGAGAGGTAGAGGAGGAGGTATGAGTGATGAAGGTGACGAGGGGGAGAGGTAGAGGAGGAGAGGAGATTTGAGTGATGAAGGTGGAGAGGGGGAGAGGTAGAGGAGGAGAGGAGATTTGAGTGATGAATGTGGAGAGGGGGAGAGGTAGAGGAGGAGAGGTGTGAGTGATGATAGGGAAGTAAAAACCAGGATGCAGTGGGAAAGAAAGAAGTGCTGAAAACGTTTGAATTGAGCAGAAGACTGAAATTAGAGTTCTGTTGAGGAAACAGATTCACAGCTGATGTCAAGCCCAAGGCTACGTCCCAACATAGCACCTCATTCCCTACGATCATGTTCTAAACTAGTGCAACTATTGGCCCTGGTCAAAGGTAGTGGACTATATAGGGAATAGGGTGCTATATGGGCCCTGGTCAAAAGCTAGTGGACTATATAGGGAATAGGGTGCTATATGGGCCCTGGTCAAAGGTAGTGCACTATATAGGGAATAGGGTGCTATATGGGCCCTGGTCAAAGGTAGTGCACTATGTAGGGAATAGGTGCCAGCCCTGGTCAAAGGTAATGCACTATATTGGCAATAGTCTGCTTGCCCTGGTCAAAGGTAGTGCACTATATAGGGAATAGGGTGCCAGCCCTGCTTAAAGATAGTGCACTATATAGGGAATAGGGTGCCATTTGTGATGCACATTATCTCAACTGTCAGCTACTTCCACTCATGATATATGTCTGCCTGAAAACCCATTGTGACTTATTAAAGGCCTATTTCACACCTTTTTCTGTGTGGATCAAATTAACAGCAATACCTGCAAAATGCAAAAAACGCTTTGATTGACAGAAGCAACAATGCTGGCTACCCGGGATACAGCCGTGCCGAATCCTGCTTGGTTTTTCACCCCAGACCTTCACATGTTCCACTGGAGAAATATCATTTACAATTCACCAGCCATGGATTTAAATGTCACTCATTATGTCTGAGAACGGGTTGATTGACAGTTGATATTCAGAGTCAAGCCGACGTTTGGCAGAGGTCTTCTTCTCCTCGTCACCACGCCAACGCTTCAGGCTTTAGGCGGTCCGCCGAGGCCTGCATGGAACTGTGTACCCCCTCCTCCCTCCTCTCCTCACTCCTCTTCTCTCCTCCCTCCTCTCCTCCCTCCTATTCTCTCCTCCTGTTCTCTCTCCTCCCTCCTCTCCTCCCTCCTATTCTCTCTCCTCCCTCCTATTCTCTCTCCTCCCTCCTCTCCTCCCTCCTATTCTCTCTCCTTCCTCCTCTCCTCCCTCCTATTCTCTCCTTCCTCCTCTCCTCCCTCCTATTCTCTCCTCCCTCCTCTCCTCCCTCCTATTCTCTCTCCTTCCTCCTCTCCTCCCTCCTATTCTCTCTCCTTCCTCCTCTCCTCCCTCCTATTCTCTCTCCTCCCTCCTCTCCTCCCTCCTATTCTCTCCTTCCTCCCTCCTCTCTCCTCCCTCCTCTCCTCCCTCCTATTCCCTCTTCTCCCTCCTCTCCTCCCTCCTATTCTCTCTCCTCCCTCCTCTCCTCCCTCCTATTCCCTCCTCCCTCCTCTCCTCCATCCTATTCTCTCTCCTCCCTCCTCTCCTCCCTCCTATTCTCTCCTCCCTCCTATTCTCTCTCCTCCCTCCTCTCCTCCCTCCTATTCTCTCTCCTCCCTCCTCTCCTCCCTCCTATTCTCTCTCCTCCCTCCTCTCCTCCCTCCTATTCTCTCTCCTCCCTCCTCTACTCCCTCCTATTCTTCCTTCTCTCCTTCCTCCTCTCTCCTCCCTCCTATTCTCTCTCCCTCCTCCTCTCCTCCCTCCTATTCTCTCTCCTCCCTCCTATTCTCTCTCCTCTCTCCTCTCCTCCCTCCTATTCTCTCTCCTCCCTCCTCTCCTCCCTCCTATTCTTCCTCCTCTCCTTCCTCCTATTCTCTCTCCTTCCTCCTCTACTCTCCTCCCTCCTATTCTCTCTCCTCCCTCCTCTCCTCCCTCCTATTCTCGCTCCTCCGTCCTCTCCTCCCTCCTATTCTCTCTCCTCCCTCCTCTCCTCCCTCCTATTCTCTCTCCTCCCTCCTCTCCTCCCTCCTATTCTCTCTCCTTCCTCCTCTCCTCCCTCCTATTCTCTCTCCTTCCTCCTCTCTCCTCCCTCCTATTCTCTCTCCTTCCTCCTCTCCTCCCTCCTATTCTCTCGCCTCCCGCCTCTCTCCTCGCCTCCTCTCTCCTCGCCTCCTCTCCTCCTTCCTCTCTTTCCAAGGTCACTCATCCCTCCTCTCCTCCCTCCTCTCCTCCCAAGGTCACTCATCCCTCCTCTCCTCCCTCCTTTTCTCCCTCTTCTCCTCCCAAGGCCAATCATCCCTCCTTTCCTCCCTCCTTTTCTCCCTCTTCTCCACCCTCCTCTCCTCCCTAGACATCCCCTACTTTCTCTTATTTTCTTCCTCTCCTCCATCTGGTCCCCTCCATCCCTCCCATACCTAGGCTTCTCCTCTCCTCTCCTCTCCTCTCCTCTCCTCTCCTCTCCTCTCCTCTCCTCTCCTCTCCTCTCCTCTCCTCTCCTCTCCTCTCCTCTCCTCTCCTCTCCTCTCCTCTCCTCTCCTCTCCTCTCCTCTCCTCTCCTCTCCTCTCCTCTCTCCTCTCTCCTCCCGTCAGCTTAACTGCATCCAGCACAGTATCACAGTGAGGGTTTAAAGCCTTGGAAAATGTTTCAAAGTGAAAAAAAATTGCATTGGGTAAAGATGTTAGATTTGAGGTGGGAAACAAACCAAAGAAACAAACAAGCCCAAAATCCTTCCTTCCTGTGCAGCCTTCTTCATTATGCAGAGACAGCAGAGCACAAGCTATAGAGGACTGACTATATCTTAACACACATGGATACAAGCTATAGAGGACTGACTATATCTTAACACACATGGATACAAGCTATAGAGGACTGACTATATCTTAACACACATGGATACAAGCTATAGAGGACTGACTATATCTTAACACACATGGATACAAGCTATAGAGGACTGACTATATCATAACACACATGGATACAAGCTATAGAGGACTGACTATATCTTAACACACATGGATACAAGCTATAGAGGACTGACTATATCATAACACACATGGATACAAGCTATAGAGGACTGACTATATCATAACACACATGGATACAAGCTATAGAGGACTGACTATATCATAACACACATGGATACAAGCTATAGAGGACTGACTATATCTTAACACACATGGATACAAGCTATAGAGGACTGACTATATCTTAACACACATGGATACAAGCTATAGAGGACTGACTATATCATAACACACATGGATACAAGCTATAGAGGACTGACTATATCTTAACACACATGGATACAAGCTATAGAGGACTGACTATATCTTAACACACATGGATACAAGCTATAGAGGACTGACTATATCTTAACACACATGGATACAAGCTATAGAGGACTGACTATATCTTAACACACATGGATACAAGCTATAGAGGACTGACTATATCTTAACACACATGGATACAAGCTATAGAGGACTGACTATATCTTAACACACATGGATACAAGCTATAGAGGACTGACTATATCTTAACACACATGGATACAAGCTATAGAGGACTGACTATATCTTAACACACATGGATACAAGCTATAGAGGACTGACTATATCTTAACACACATGGATACAAGCTATAGAGGACTGACTATATCATAACACACATGGATACAAGCTATAGAGGACTGACTATATCTTAACACACATGGATACAAGCTATAGAGGACTGACTATATCATAACACACATGGATACAAGCTATAGAGGACTGACTATATCATAACACACATGGATACAAGCTATAGAGGACTGACTATATCATAACACACATGGATACAAGCTATAGAGGACTGACTATATCATAACACACATGGATACAAGCTATAGAGGACTGACTATATCATAACACACATGGATACAAGCTATAGAGGACTGACTATATCATAACACACATGGATACAAGCTATAGAGGACTGACTATATCATAACACACATGGATACAAGCTATAGAGGACTGACTATATCATAACACACATGGATACAAGCTATAGAGGACTGACTATATCATAACACACATGGATACAAGCTATAGAGGACTGACTATATCATAACACACATGGATACAAGCTATAAAGGACTGACTATATCTTAACACACATGGATACAAGCTATAGAGGACTGACTATATCTTAACACACATGGATACAAGCTATAGAGGACTGACTATATCATAACACACATGGATACAAGCTATAGAGGACTGACTATATCATAACACACATGGATACAAGCTATAGAGGACTGACTATATCTTAACACACATGTATACAAGCTATAGAGGACTGACTATATCTTAACACACATGGAAACAAGCTATAGAGGACTGACTATATCATAACACACATGGATACAAGCTATAGAGGACTGACTATATCATAACACACATGGATACAAGCTATAGAGGACTGACTATATCTTAACACACATGGAAACAAGCTATAGAGGACTGACTATATCTTAACACACATGGAAACAAGCTATAGAGGACTGACTATATATGGACACGTCCACAAACACACTCTCTCTCAAACACCTCCTTCACTCTCTCTCTCTCTCTCTCTCTCTCCCATCACCCACCATCTCTCAGCGTATGCTGTGCAGGGTGACACCTCATCAGAATTGGGAAGGTGTTGATGTGATCGTCTGTCCAGTAACTCAACACAGCCTGCTGGTTAAACTGGGTCCTCAGATAACTCAACACAGCCTGCTGGTTAAACTGGGTCCTCAGATAACTCAACACAGCCTGCTGGTTAAACTGGGTCCTCAGATAACTCAACACAGCCTGCTGGTTAAACTGGGTCCTCAGATAACTCAACACAGCCTGCTGGTTAAACTGGGTCCTCAGATAACTCAACACAGCCTGCTGGTTAAACTGGGTCCTCAGATAACTCAACACAGCCTGCTGGTTAAACTGGGTCCTCAGATAACTCAACACAGCCTGCTGGTTAAACTGGGTCCTCAGATAACTCAACACAGCCTGCTGGTTAAACTGGGTCCTCAGATAACTCAACACAGCCTGCTGGTTAAACTGGGTCCTCAGATAACTCAACACAGCCTGCTGGTTAAACTGGGTCCTCAGATAACTCAACACAGCCTGCTGGTTAAACTGGGTCCTCAGATAACTCAACACAGCCTGCTGGTTAAACTGGGTCCTCAGATAACTCAACACAGCCTGCTGGTTAAACTGGGTCCTCAGATAACTCAACACAGCCTGCTGGTTAAACTGGGTCCTCAGATAACTCAACACAGCCTGCTGGTTAAACTGGGTCCTCAGATAACTCAACACAGCCTGTTGGTTAAACTGGGTCCTCAGATAACTCAACACAGCCTGCTGGTTAAACTGGGTCCTCAGATAACTCAACACAGCCTGCTGGTTAAACTGGGTCCTCAGATAACTCAACACAGCCTGCTGGTTAAACTGGGTCCTCAGATAACTCAACACAGCCTGCTGGTTAAACTGGGTCCTCAGATAACTCAACACAGCCTGCTGGTTAAACTGGGTCCTCAGATAACTCAACACAGCCTGCTGGTTAAACTGGGTCCTCAGATAACTCAACACAGCCTACTGGTTAAACTGGGTCCTCAGATAACTCAACACAGCCTGCTGGTTAAACTGGGTCCTCAGATAACTCAACACAGCCTGCTGGTTAAACTGGGTCCTCAGATAACTCAACACAGCCTGCTGGTTAAACTGGGTCCTCAGATAACTCAACACAGCCTGCTGGTTAAACTGGGTCCTCAGATAACTCAACACAGCCTGCTGGTTAAACTGGGTCCTCAGATAACTCAACACAGCCTGCTGGTTAAACTGGGTCCTCAGATAACTCAACACAGCCTGCTGGTTAAACTGGGTCCTCAGATAACTCAACACAGCCTGCTGGTTAAACTGGGTCCTCAGATAACTCAACACAGCCTGTTGGTTAAACTGGGTCCTCAGATAACTCACCACAGCCTGCTGGTTAAACTGGGTCCTCAGATAACTCAACACAGCCTGCTGGTTAAACTGGGACCTCAGATAACTCAACACAGCCTGCTGGTTAAACTGGGTAGTGGGTCCTCAGATAACTCAACACAGCCTGCTGGTTAAACTGGTCCTCAGATAACTCAACACAGCCTGCTGGTTAAACTGGGTCCTCAGATAACTCAACACAGCCTGCTGGTTAAACTGGGTCCTCAGATAACTCAACACAGCCTGCTGGTTAAACTGGGTCCTCAGATAACTCAACACAGCCTGCTGGTTAAACTGGGACCTCAGATAACTCAACACAGCCTGCTGGTTAAACTGGGTAGTGGTCCTCAGATAACTCAATACAGCCTGCTGGTTAAACTGGGTAGTGGTCCTCAGATAACTCCACACAGCCTGCTGGTTAAACTGGTCCTCAGATAACTCAACACAGCCTGCTGGTTAAACTGGGTCCTCAGATAACTCAACACAGCCTGCTGGTTAAACTGGGTCCTCAGATAACTCAACACAGCCTGCTGGTTAAACTGGGACCTCAGATAACTCAACACAGCCTGCTGGTTAAACTGGGTAGTGGGTCCTCAGATAACTCAACACAGCCTGCTGGTTAAACTGGTCCTCAGATAACTCAACACAGCCTGCTGGTTAAACTGGGTCCTCAGATAACTCAACACAGCCTGCTGGTTAAACTGGGTCCTCAGATAACTCAACACAGCCTGCTGGTTAAACTGGGACCTCAGATAACTCAACACAGCCTGCTGGTTAAACTGGGTCCTCAGATAACTCACCACAGCCTGCTGGTTAAACTGGGTCCTCAGATAACTCAACACAGCCTGCTGGTTAAACTGGGACCTCAGATAACTCAACACAGCCTGCTGGTTAAACTGGGTAGTGGGTCCTCAGATAACTCAACACAGCCTGCTGGTTAAACTGGGTCCTCAGATAACTCAACACAGCCTGCTGGTTAAACTGGGTCCTCAGATAACTCAACACAGCCTGTTGGTTAAACTGGGTCCTCAGATAACTCAACACAGCCTGCTGGTTAAACTGGGTCCTCAGATAACTCAACACAGCCTGCTGGTTAAACTGGGTCCTCAGATAACTCAACACAGCCTGCTGGTTAAACTGGGTCCTCAGATAACTCAACACAGCCTGCTGGTTAAACTGGGTCCTCAGATAACTCAACACAGCCTGCTGGTTAAACTGGGTCCTCAGATAACTCAACACAGCCTGCTGGTTAAACTGGGTCCTCAGATAACTCAACACAGCCTGCTGGTTAAACTGGGTCCTCAGATAACTCAACACAGCCTGCTGGTTAAACTGGGTCCTCAGATAACTCAACACAGCCTGCTGGTTAAACTGGGTCCTCAGATAACTCAACACAGCCTACTGGTTAAACTGGGTCCTCAGATAACTCAACACAGCCTGCTGGTTAAACTGGGTCCTCAGATAACTCAACACAGCCTGTTGGTTAAACTGGGTCCTCAGATAACTCACCACAGCCTGCTGGTTAAACTGGGTCCTCAGATAACTCAACACAGCCTGCTGGTTAAACTGGGACCTCAGATAACTCAACACAGCCTGCTGGTTAAACTGGGTAGTGGGTCCTCAGATAACTCAACACAGCCTGCTGGTTAAACTGGTCCTCAGATAACTCAACACAGCCTGCTGGTTAAACTGGGTCCTCAGATAACTCAACACAGCCTGCTGGTTAAACTGGGTCCTCAGATAACTCAACACAGCCTGCTGGTTAAACTGGGTCCTCAGATAACTCAACACAGCCTGCTGGTTAAACTGGGACCTCAGATAACTCAACACAGCCTGCTGGTTAAACTGGGTAGTGGTCCTCAGATAACTCAATACAGCCTGCTGGTTAAACTGGGTAGTGGTCCTCAGATAACTCCACACAGCCTGCTGGTTAAACTGGTCCTCAGATAACTCAACACAGCCTGCTGGTTAAACTGGGTCCTCAGATAACTCAACACAGCCTGCTGGTTAAACTGGGACCTCAGATAACTCAACACAGCCTGCTGGTTAAACTGGGTAGTGGGTCCTCAGATAACTCAACACAGCCTGCTGGTTAAACTGGTCCTCAGATAACTCAACACAGCCTGCTGGTTAAACTGGGTCCTCAGATAACTCAACACAGCCTGCTGGTTAAACTGGGTCCTCAGATAACTCAACACAGCCTGCTGGTTAAACTGGGACCTCAGATAACTCAACACAGCCTGCTGGTTAAACTGGGTCCTCAGATAACTCACCACAGCCTGCTGGTTAAACTGGGTCCTCAGATAACTCAACACAGCCTGCTGGTTAAACTGGGACCTCAGATAACTCAACACAGCCTGCTGGTTAAACTGGGTAGTGGGTCCTCAGATAACTCAACACAGCCTGCTGGTTAAACTGGTCCTCAGATAACTCAACACAGCCTGCTGGTTAAACTGGGTCCTCAGATAACTCAACACAGCCTGCTGGTTAAACTGGGTCCTCAGATAACTCAACACAGCCTGCTGGTTAAACTGGGTCCTCAGATAACTCAACACAGCCTGCTGGTTAAACTGGGACCTCAGATAACTCAACACAGCCTGCTGGTTAAACTGGGTAGTGGTCCTCAGATAACTCAATACAGCCTGCTGGTTAAACTGGGTAGTGGTCCTCAGATAACTCCACACAGCCTGCTGGTTAAACTGGTCCTCAGATAACTCAACACAGCCTGCTGGTTAAACTGGGTCCTCAGATAACTCAACACAGCCTGCTGGTTAAACTGGGACCTCAGATAACTCAACACAGCCTGCTGGTTAAACTGGGTAGTGGGTCCTCAGATAACTCAACACAGCCTGCTGGTTAAACTGGTCCTCAGATAACTCAACACAGCCTGCTGGTTAAACTGGGTCCTCAGATAACTCAACACAGCCTGCTGGTTAAACTGGGTCCTCAGATAACTCAACACAGCCTGCTGGTTAAACTGGGACCTCAGATAACTCAACACAGCCTGCTGGTTAAACTGGGTAGTGGTCCTCAGATAACTCCACACAGCCTGCTGGTTAAACTGGTCCTCAGATAACTCAACACAGCCTGCTGGTTAAACTGGGTCCTCAGATAACTCAACACAGCCTGCTGGTTAAACTGGGTCCTCAGATAACTCAACACAGCCTGCTGGTTAAACTGGGACATCAGATAACTCAACACAGCCTGCTGGTTAAACTGGGTCCTCAGATAACTCAACACAGCCTGCTGGTTAAACTGGGTCCTCAGATAACTCAATACAGCCTGCTGGTTAAACTGGGTCCTCAGATAACTCAATACAGCCTGCTGGTTAAACTGGGTAGTGGGTCCTCAGATAACTCAACACAACCTGCTGGTTAAACTGGGTCCTCAGATAACTCAACACAGCCTGCTGGTTAAACTGGGTCCTCAGATAACTCAACACAGCCTGCTGGTTAAACTGGGTAGTGGGTCCTCAGATAACTCAACACAGCCTACTGGTTAAACTGGGTCCTCAGATAACTCAACACAGCCTGCTGGTTAAACTGGGTCCTCAGATAACTCAACACAGCCTGCTGGTTAAACTGGGTCCTCAGATAACTCAACACAGCCTGCTGGTTAAACTGGGACCTCAGATAACTCAACACAGCCTGCTGGTTAAACTGGGTCCTCAGATAACTCAACACAGCCTGCTGGTTAAACTGGGTCCTCAGATAACTCAACACAGCCTGCTGGTTAAACTGGGTCCTCAGATAACTCAACACAGCCTGCTGGTTAAACTGGGTCCTCAGATAACTCACCACAGCCTGCTGGTTAAACTGGGTCCTCAGATAACTCACCACAGCCTGCTGGTTAAACTGGGTCCTCAGATAACTCAACACAGCCTGCTGGTTAAACTGGGTCCTCAGATAACTCAACACAGCCTACTGGTTAAACTGGGTGGGGCTGTCTCTCACCAGTCTAGCAGTTCAGTGTGTTTCCCAAATGGCACCCTTTTCTCTTCATAGTACCCTACACTACCCTTTATGTATATACCCAAGCTCTCCCTCTATCGCTCTCTCCCTGTCTCTGTCTCACTCTCTCATTTGGGACATCTCCCAGCTCCGTTCCTCTGATCCATGATTTTGCTGCTGTTTCTTTAGGACCCAGGGGTACTGAACAATGAGATTACACCTCCTGGGCCACCATACCTCTTTCCTCAGCCCTCCTCAGCCCTCCTCAGCCCTCCTCAGCCCTCCTCAGCCCTCCCTACCCTCTGGCACTACCGGCTAATCCCCAAAGCCACCCAGAGATCAGTGAGCAGCTTGCAGAGCCCATTTGTTGCTTACTGCTGTGGAATTCTGCTGCTGCTGCTGTTAGGTGAGAGTGACTCAGACACTCAGTGATTCCATTTTAATCTAACTCCTCGCAACAAGGCTGAGATTTTGCATGGCAGACAGTTTAACTGAATAAAATAGGATTTATGATAAGGAGAAGAAACCACTACTTAAATTTTTTTTTTTTTTAAATAGGTTGTCAGCAAAGAGATGTTTTGCATGGATGGGATCATGTGCTATTATCTCTGATTTATACAATATTGACTTGACTTCTTTCCCTTTAAGATATTTACATTGAAGAATTTGGTAGCTTTATTAATTGCATAAAGTTAATCGTTAACATGGATAGCCTAACATAACACGATGAAAATACTTATTTCTCCAGCTCTGAGTCATTTATGATTTCCCCATAGCTTCTCAATGGCTGTCAAGGTCCTCTCTGGAATGGACAGATAACATCCAGCTAGCAACTCTATTGCAGTACAAAATCAGTGAATGTACAGCTATTCAAACTGGAGTAACTCAGCATTAAGATGCAGTGTGTATGGGAATGTTTGTGTGGGAGGTGTTAGATTTCTTAACAAAACAAATTATATATATTGACCTTCATTACCACGTACAGTAAAGAAGAAAGAATGAAAGGGAGAGACACAGAGACACAAAGAGAGAGAGAGAGAGAGAGAGAGAGAGAGAGAGAGAGAGAGAGAGAGAGACAGAGAGAGAGAGAGAGAGAGAGAGAGACAGAGAGAGAGAGAGAGAGAGAGAGAGAGAGACAGAGAGAGAGAGAGAGAGAGAGAGAGAGAGACAGAGAGAGAGAGAGAGAGACAGAGACAGAGACAGAGACAGAGAGAGAGAGAGAGAGAGAAAGAAACAGAGGGAGAGGGAGAGACAGAGGGAGAGACAAAGAGGGAGGGAGAGAGGGGGAGAGAGAGAGAGAGAGAGAGAGAGAGAGAGAGAGAGAACAATAACTAGAACAAGAAGAATCACAGATCAAGAGAAGAGAGATATACTTCAATGGAAGAAGTAAATATTAAAGCCATTTATCGTTTTTTAACACCAATGAGACTTATTCTGAGTAAATGAAATATACATTAAAGTGGCAGCTAATACATTTGACTTATCTTCCTCTCCCAGGCCTCAACGTTAAAGACTAGCTGCTCTTTACCTTGGCCTAGCCTTGCCCACTCACGCATGCCCGCCTGCCTGCCTGCCTGCCTGCCTGCCCGCCTGCCTGCCTGTCTGCCTGCCTGCCGGTTCTGATCTGTAAAAACAAAATGGAGGCATTTTCTAAGTTGTTATGATGGGATTCATGTGGAGATATGTTGAACCATCAGTCCAGTTTCCAGTTATACTGCCTATAGGATTCATGTGGAGATATGTTGAACCATCAGTCCAGTTTCCAGTTATACTGCCTATAGGATTCATGTGGAGATATGTTGAACCCCCCAGTCCAGTTTCCAGTTATACTGCCTATAGGATTCATGTGGAGACATGTTGAACCATCAGTCCAGTTTCCAGTTATACTGCCTATAGGATTCATGTGGAGATATGTTGAACCATCAGTCCAGTTTCCAGTTATTCTGTCTATAGGATTCATGTGGAGATATGTTGAACCATCAGTCCAGTTTCCAGTTATTCTGCCTATAGGATTCATGTGGAGATATGTTGAACCATCAGTCCAGTTTCCAGTTATTCTGCCTATAGGATTCATGTGGAGATATGTTGAACCATCAGTCCAGTTTCCAGTTATTCTGCCTATAGGATTCATGTGGAGATATGTTGAACCATCAGTCCAGTTTCCAGTTATTCTGCCTATAGGATTCATGTGGAGATATGTTGAACCATCAGTCCAGTTTCCAGTTATTCTGCCTATAGGATTCATGTGGAGATATGTTGAACCATCAGTCCAGTTTCCAGTTATTCTGCCTATAGGATTCATGTGGAGATATGTTGAACCATCAGTCCAGTTTCCAGTTATTCTGCCTATAGTGCATTCGAAGTAGTGCAGAGACAGTGAAGGAAAAAACATGCTTTCCTGTGTTTTAAATATTTTTTCCACACTGTTGGAAATACTCTTAAAATTGTAAGATATTATGATAATGCCCTTTTACTGTAATATGCAGGAATTTCTGCGTGTTTTGGTAGGATGGAGTCCTGGTGACATCACCATGCTGTAAATTAGTTAATAGACCAATAAGAAAGAGAGTTCCAAATCTCTCTGCCAATAACAGCTAGTTTTCAGCTTTCCCCCCCTCCCCACTCAGACCACTCCCAGAAAGTCCTAACAAAATGATTGCTTGAGAAATTACTCTTTGCTAAGAAGCTATTTTGGGTTTCTTTTTTTAAACATTTTAATTGAAAACAATCACAATAAGGTGCTTTTAATTTTTTTACCCAGAAATGATTTGATATAAAACAGCTGCATTGGACCATTTAAGCATTTCAGCGTTGTGTCCCTATATGGGCCCTAGTCAAAAGTTGTACACTTGGGAATAGAATTCCATTTGGGACACAGCCAAAGTGTCTTTATCTAGTGGGAGGTGGTCATTTCATTTGAACACAGCGAGGATATTGGGAGACAGGTCATAATGAGACATCAGAAGGACAACTGCTGGTCACAGCCCACTCAGTATTCCACAGTTGATCTGGCATCCATCACTCTTAGCTGACAGCTCTAGGTGCACAGACACTGGCTGGTGTGTCTGTCTGTCTGTCTGTCTGTCTGTCTGTCTGTCTGTCTGTCTGTCTGTCTGTCTGTCTGTCTGTGTGTCTGTCGTCGTCTGTCGTGTCTGTGGCTGTGGCTGTGTGTGGCTGTGTGTCTGTGTGTGTGTGTGTGTGTGTGTGTGTGTGTGTGTCTGTGTGTGTGTGTGTGTCTGTGTGGCAGGTAAGAGTGCGAGAAAGAGAGAGAGCGAGAGAATGACAAGGGGGGTGAGAAATGGAGAGTGGGAGGGAGTGGGGGAGAGAGAGAGATAGAGAGAGAGGGGGGTGAGAGAGAGAGATAGAGAGAGAGGGGGGGTGAGAGATGGAGAGAGAGAGAGAGAGACACAAACATATTATAGGCTTAATACTGGATAGCACTCACACATGTACACGGACACACACACACTTACACACACTTACACACACACACACACACACACACACACACACCACACACACACACACACACACACACACACACACACACACACACACACACACACACACACACACACACACACACACACACACACACACACAGACAATCTAACACACACACACACACACAGAGACAATCTAACACACACTTCAGGCTTAACACGGTCTTGTCCTGCTCTACAAAGGATGCTCTGCATTGCAGAAGAATGGAGGGTTTTCATCAGATTGACATTGTGTAGGAGACGGAGAATTAGGCAGCGAGGCATCTATTATCTCTGATTTCTACCAGAGCCTTTTGAGTGATGTTGATTCCTATTTCCATGGATCTGATGTGTGATCAGGGAGACGGGGTGAGATGGGACTGCAGCGGCTGGTGACAGTCAGCGGTAAAGCCTTTGTTAGAAACGTTGGTTAACTGTAATCAGTTCTATCAGAGAACATTGGTTTACTGTAATCAGTTCTATCAGAGAACGTTGGTTTACTGTAATCAGTTCTATCAGAGAACGTTGGTTTACTGTAATCAGTTCTATCAGAGAACGTTGGTTTACTGTAATCAGTTCTATCAGAGAACATTGGTTTACTGTAATCAGTTCTATCAGAGAACGTTGGTTTACTGTAATCAGTTCTATCAGAGAACGTTGGTTTACTGTAATCAGTTCTATCAGAGAACATTGGTTTACTGTAATGAGTTCTATCAGAGAACGTTGGTTTACTGTAATCAGTTCTATCAGAGAACATTGGTTTACTGTAATCAGTTTTTTTATTTATTTATTTATTTTATTTCACCTTTATTTAACCAGGTAGGCAAGTTGAGAACAAGTTCTCATTTACAATTGCGACCTGGCCAAGATAAAGCAAAGCAGTTCGACAACATACAAAAACACAGAGTTACACATGGAGTAAAACAACATACAATCAATGATGCAGTAGAAAAAAAAAACAAGATTATATACAATGTGAGCAAATGATGTGAGATAAGGGAGGTAATGGCAAAAAAATGCCATGGTGGCAAAGTAAATAAAGTATAGCAAGAAAAACACTGGAATGGTAGATTTGTAGTTTGAAGAAAGTTCAGAGATAAAATCTAAATAATATGGTGCAAAGGAGCAAAATAAATAAAATAAATAAATACAGTAGGGGAAGAGGTAGTAGTTTGGGCTAAATTATAGATGGGCTATGTACAGGTGCAGTGATCAGTGAGCTGCTCTGACAGCTGGTGCTTAAAGCTAGTGAGGGAGATAAGTGTTTCCAGTTTCAGAGATTTTTGTAGTTCGTTCCTGTCATTGGCAGCAGAGAACTGGAAGGAGAGACGACCAAAGGAGGAGTTGGCTTTAGGGGTGACCAGAGAGATATACCTGCTGGAGCGCGTGCTACAGGTGGGTGCTGCTATGGTGACCAGTGAGCGGAGATAAGGGGGGACTTTACCTAGCAGGGTCTTGTAGATGACCTGGAGCCAATGTGTTTGGCGACGATTATGAAGCGAAGGCCAGCCAACGAGAGCGTACAGGTCGCAGTGGTGGGTAGTATATGGGGCTTTGGTGACAAAACGGATGGCACTGTGATAGACTGCATCCAGCTTGTTGAGTAGGGTATTGGAAGCTATTTTGTAAATGACATCGCCGAAGTCGAGGATTGGTAGGATGGTCAGTTTTACGAGGGTATGTTTGGCAGCATGAGTGAAGGATGCTTTGTTGCGAAATAGGAAGCCAATTCGAGATTTCACTTTGGATTGGAGATGATTGATGTGAGTCTGGAAGGAGAGTTTACAGTCTAACCAGACACCTAGGTATTTGTAGTTGTCCACAAATTCTAAGTTAGAACCGTCCA
>NC_138306.1:94272500-94310000 GCF_965601325.2 Salmo salar | reverse complement strand
CTTCAGATAAGGATGTGGAGAACCATATTAATGTTCTCCCATTCATCTTCAGATAAGGATGTGGAGAACCATATTCATGTTCTCCCATTCATGTTCAGATAAGGATGTGGAGAACCATATTAATGTTCTGCCATTCATCTTCAGATAAGGATGTGGAGAACCATAGTAATGTTCTCCCATTCATCTTCAGATAAGGATGTGGAGAACCATATTAATGTTCTCCCATTCATCTTCAGATAAGGATGTGGAGAACCATAGTAATGTTCTCCCATTCATCTTCAGATAAGGATGTGGAGAACCATATTAATGTTCTCCCATTCATCTTCAGATAAGGATGTGGAGAACCATATTAATGTTCTCCCATTCATCCTGTTTGATCTCTTTACTGTTCATCTCCTACCTCTTCACCAGAGACCGTCCTAATGATGAGATCAACGTTACCTCTTCACCTCTTCACCAGAGACCGTCCTAATGATGAGATCTGTTACCTCTTCACCAGACTCCCCCCTAATGATGAGATCAACGTTTTGGTTGTAGTGGGAACACATTTAGCTTCATGTTCCTCTGTTCCTGATGAAGGGGTCAGGGTAAAAGAGAACATGATGGAACATAATTTAGCTTCATGTTCCTCTGTTCCTGATGAAGGGGTCAGGGTAAAAGAGAACATGATGGAACATAATTTAGCTTCATGTTCCTCTGTTCCTGATGAAGGGGTCAGGGTAAAAGAGAACATGATGGAACATAATTTAGCTTCATGTTCCTCTGTTCCTGATGAAGGGGTCAGGGTAAAAAAGAACATGATGGAACATAATTTAGCTTCATGTTCCTCTGTTCCTGATGAAGGGGTCAGGGTAAAAGAGAACATGATGGAACATAATTTAGCTTCATGTTCCTCTGTTCCTGATGAAGGGGTCAGGGTAAAAGAGAACATGATGGAACATAATTTAGCTTCAAGTTCCTCTGTTCCTGATGAAGGGGTCAGGGTAAAAAAGAACATGATGGAACATAATTTAGCTTCATGTTCCTCTGTTCCTGATGAAGGGGTCAGGGTAAAAGAGAACATGATGGAACATAATTTAGCTTCATGTTCCTCTGTTCCTGATGAAGGGGTCAGGGTAAAAAAGAACATGATGGAACATAATTTAGCTTCATGTTCCTCTGTTCCTGATGAAGGGGTCAGGGTAAAAAAGAACATGATGGAACATAATTTAGCTTCATGTTCCTCTGTTCCTGATGAAGGGGTCAGGGTAAAAGAGAACATGATGGAACACAATTTAGCTTCATGTTCCTCTGTTCCTGATGAAGGGGTCAGGGTAAAAGAGAACATGATGGAACATAATTTAGCTTCAAGTTCCTCTGTTCCTGATGAAGGGGTCAGGGTAAAAAAGAACATGATGGAACATAATTTAGCTTCATGTTCCTCTGTTCCTGATGAAGGGGTCAGGGTAAAAAAGAACATGATGTAGAATTTAGACTAGTGTTTGCTTGTCACTCAGCCGTGCAGCTAGCAGCTCCATCACTGTGGAGGAGAGGGAGGCAAAAGTCTTAAATGGCACCCTATTCCCTAAAGAGTTTTTAACCAGAGCCAATAGAGTATATAAGGAAAAAGGGCACTATTTGGGATGTGCACTATTTGGGATGTGGAATTCTTTACATGTGAATACATGTGTTTTGTGGCTGGGTGTGTTTAACCACTAAAACACAACTGGGACATTGCTGAAATTGGCTTCTTCAATATTTAATCACCAAGATATGTTTGTCATCCCTTTTTTCCATTTTCACGGAGAGATGTGGTAAAAACAAGTTAACAATGTTTAGTATGTGTGGATTGCTTTTACTGTGACAAGAGTTACAGGAAATACAACCCTGTCACATCCTGACCATAGTAAGATGTGATTTTCTATGGTAGAGTAGGTCAGGGCGTGACAGGGGGTGTTTTGTGTTTTTCTATGTTTTCTATTTCTATGTTTAAGTTCTAGTTTTTCTATTTCTATGTTTTTTTGGGGGGTTGATCTCCAATTGGAGGCAGCTGGTCCTCGTTACCTCTGATTGGAGATCATATTTAAGTAGGGGTTTTTCTTCCTGGGTTTTGTGGGTGATTATATTTTGAGTAGTGTTTGTGTCTCTCTGCGTCACGGTTGGTTGTTTTTGTAAATTCAGTTATTTATGTTTTGCAAAGTTTCAAGGATTTAATAAAATGTGGAACTACAACCACGCTGCACTTTGGTCCGATCATTTCGACAGCCGTGACAAACCCACTGTTAGAACATGGTGTTAATCATCTATTTGTTGAACTAAAGATAAACACCTCATAGAATACACTGGTTGTGGAAAAGTACCCTGGTAATATTAGTGAATCCTGTTTGGTTGTGGAAAAGTTCTCTGGTAATATTAGTGAATCCTGTTTGGTTGTGGAAAAGTACCCTGGTAATATTAGTGAATCCTGTTTGGTTGTGGAAAAGTTCTCTGTTAGTATTAGTGACTCCTGTTTGGTTGGTGGAAAAGTACCCTGGTAATATTAGTGAATCCTGTTTGGTTGGGGAAAAGTCCGAGGGCCCGGGGGGAGCCCGGTAATATTAGTGAATCCTGTTTGGTTGGGGAAAAGTACCCTGGTAATATTAGTGAATCCTGTTTGGTTGGGGAAAAGTACCCTGGTAATATTAGTGAATCCTGTTTGGTTGTGGAAAAGTTATCTGGTAATATTAGTGAATCCTGTTTGGTTGTGGAAAAGTACCCTGTTAGTATTAGTGAATCCTGTTTGGTTGTGGAAAAGTACACTGTTAGTATTAGTGAATCCTGTTTGGTTGGTGAAAAGTACACTGTTAGTATTAGTGAATCCTGTTTGGTTGGTGAAAAGTACCCTGTTAGTATTAGTGAATCCTGTTTGGTTGTGGAAAAGTTCTCTGGTAATATTAGTGAATCCTGTTTGGTTGTGGAAAAGTTCTCTGGTAATATTAGTGAATCCTGTTTGGTTGTGGAACAGTTCTCTGTTAGTATTAGTGAATCCTGTTTGGTTGGTGAAAAGTACCCTGTTAGTATTAGTGAATCCTGTTTGGTTGGGGAAAAGTACCCTGGTAATATTAGTGAATCCTGTTTGGTTGGTGGAAAAGTTCTCTGGTAATATTAGTGAATTCTGCAAATGGTGTTGTTTTGTAGTTCACCCAATGCAGATAGTAGATTGGTTCCAACTGGCCTTGACCCTGGTCAAATGGCACCCTATTCCCTATGGGCCCTGGTCAAATGGCACCCTATTCCCTATGGGCCCTGGTCAAATGGCACCCTATTCCCTCTGGACCCTGGTCAAATGGCACCCTATTCCCTATGGGCCCTGGTCAAATGGCACCCTATTCCCTATGGGCCCTGGTCAAATGGCACCCTATTCCCTATGGGCCCTGGTCAAATGGCACCCTTATTCCCTATGGGCCCTGGTCAAATGGCACCCTATTCCCTATGGGCCCTGGTCAAATGGCACCCTTATTCCCTATGGGCCCTGGTCAAATGGCACCCTATTCCCTATGGGCCCTGGTCAAATGGCACCCTATTCCCTATGGGCCCTGGTCAAATGGCACCCTATTCCCTATGGGCCCTGGTCAAATGGCACCCTATTCCCTATGGGCCCTGGTCAAATGGCACCCTATTCCCTATGGGCCCTGGTCAAATGGCACCCTATTCCCTATGGGCCCTGGTCAAATGGCACCCTATTCCCTATGGGCCCTGGTCAAATGGCACCCTATTCCCTATGGGCCCTGGTCAAATGGCACCCTATTCCCTATGGGCCCTGGTCAAATGGCACCCTATTCCCTATGGGCCCTGGTCAAATGGCACCCTATTCCCTATGGGCCCTGGTCAAATGGCACCCTATTCCCTATGGGCCCTGGTCAAATGGCACCCTATTCCCTATGGGCCCTGGTCAAATTGCACCCTATTCCCTATGGGCCCTGGTCAAATGGCACCCTATTCCCTATGGGCCCTGGTCAAATGGCACCCTATTCCCTATGGGCCCTGGTCAAATGGCACCCTTATTCCCTATGGGCCCTGGTCAAATGGCACCCTATTCCCTATGGGCCCTGGTCAAATGGCACCCTATTCCCTATGGGCCCTGGTCAAATGGCACCCTATTCCCTATGGGCCCTGGTCAAATGGCACCCTTATTCCCTATGGGGCCTGGTCAAATGGCACCCTATTCCCTATGGGCCCTGGTCAAATGGCACCCTATTCCCTATGGGCCCTGGTCAAATGGCACCCTATTCCCTATGGGCCCTGGTCAAATGGCACCCTATTCCCTCTGGACCCTGGTCAAATGGCACCCTATTCCCTATGGGCCCTGGTCAAATGGCACCCTATCTCCCTATGGGCCCTGGTCAAATGGCACCCTATTCCCTATGGGCCCTGGTCAAATGGCACCCTATTAATGTTGGAGGCAGACAGAGTCCCCTCTGCTAGTCAGCTACATGGTTCAGCCCAGGACAGTTGATCTGTTCAACATTGTCTGGTGAAGTGGCCAGAGATTGCATGAGGCCTGGAATTGACAGTTGAGAAAAAAGTAGATGACAGACACTCACTAAAGTTTTATTTTAATGTTTTTGTCAATACAAATTTGTACATATTTTTTATTGATATGACATTACATCATTACATAACACTAATAACAACAAAAGCACTAATAACAACAAAAACATAACAACTAACAAGACAGTGGAGTGGTCTCCAGGGTAACTGGGTCCTGTCTGGTGTTGTGGGCTCCAGGGTAACTGGGCCCTGTTTGGTATTATGGTATCCAGGGTAACTGGGTCCTGTCTGGTGTAGTGGTCTCCATGGTAACTGGGCCCTGTCTGGTGTTATGGGCTCCAGGGTAACTGGGTCCTGTCTGTTGTCATGGTATCCAGGGTAACTGGGCCCTGTCTGGTGTCGTGGGCTCCAGGGTAACTGGGCCCTGTCTGTTGTCGTGGTATCCAGGGTAACTGGGCCCTGTCTGGTGTCGTGGTATCCAGGGTAACTGGGCCCTGTCTGGTGTCGTGGTATCCAGGGTAACTGGGCCCTGTCTGGTATTATGGTATCCAGGGTAACGGGCCCTGTCTGGTGTCGTGGTCTCCAGGGTAACTGGGTCCTGTCTGTTGTCGTGGTATCCAGGGTAACTGGGCCCTGTCTGGTATTATGGTATCCAGGGTAACTGGGCCCTGTCTGGTGTCGTGGGCTCCAGGGTAACTGGGCCCTGTCTGTTGTCGTGGTATCCAGGGTAACTGGGCCCTGTCTGGTGTTTTCGGCTCCAGGGTAACTGGGCCATGTCTGTTGTCGTGGGCTCCAGGGTAACTGGGCCCTGTCTGGTATTATGGTATCCAGAGTAACTGGGCCCTGTCTGGTGTAGTGGGCTCCATGGTAACTGGGCCCTCTCTGTTGTTATGGGCTCCATGGTAACTGGGCCCTGTCTGTTGTCGTGGGCTCCAGGGTAACTGGGTCCTGTCTGTTGTCGTGGTATCCAGGGTAACTGGTTTGGGCTACACATTAATATGACCCCCCTCTGTGGAAAGTTGAGACTCTCACGAACACGTACTTGTGGGTTGTTTTGCTCTAGGACACCAACAAGCCTCACAAGACTCGTTTTAAGGTCCCTGGGTACCAAATTGTTTAGTGCCAAAATGAAGGCGTTAAATAAATATCGTTTCCTGATCTTTCTTATATCCGTTAGATGTAGGACAGACACAACAAACTTCCTTCAGATTTTTTTGTGGGGATTATCTGTTGTTCCATGTTTTGAATCTGTTATTCAATGTGTTTGTACGAGCTGAGAGTAGCAAGGCCAAATTCAATGTTTCATCAAATAATTGTTTTATATGTTGTTTGTGGATACTTCAAGAGGTCTTAAAATTCCCCCCAAAATAGCTAAAATAATCTTTAGTATGACCTTCATAAAACAATTCCATATGTTAGCTTGGTAGAAGGATATCCTGTACATGTGAACGTTTGTTTGGTGTATGTAACTTGTTATGCTAACTTATGCAAATGTTTATCGTTTGTAGTTAATACATGTTTTAAACAATTTTAAATTTGAATTCACCGAACACATTGCCTCTAGCTTGAACAGTTCAAATCAAATCACATTTTATTTGTCACATGCACCGAATATAAAAGGTGTAAATCTTAAAGTGAATTGCTTACTTACCAGCTCTTAAACCAACAATACAGTTTCAAGAAAATACATTAAAAAAAAGTTAATAAGAAATAAAAGTAACAAGTAATTAAAGAGCAGCAGTAAAATAACAACAGCGAGGCTATATACAGGGGGTACCGGGTACAGGAGTCAATGTGGAGGCTATATACAGGGGGTACTGGTACAGTGTCAATGTGGAGGCTATATACAGGGTGTTACCGGTACAGAGTCAATGTGGAGGCTCTATACAGGGGGGTACCGGTACAGAGTCAATGTGGAGGCTATATACAGAGTGTTATCGGTACAGAGTCAATGTGGAGGCTATATACAGGGTGTTACGGTACAGAGTCAATGTGGAGGCTATATACAGGGGGTACTGGTACAGAGTCAATGTGGAGGCTATATACAGGGGGTACTGGTACAGTGTCAATGTGGAGGCTATATACAGGGTGTTACGGTACAGAGTCAATGTGGAGGCTCTATACAGGGGGTACCGGTACAGAGTCAATGTGGAGGCTATATACAGAGTGTTATGGTACAGAGTCAATGTGGAGGCTATATACAGGGTGTTACGGTACAGAGTCAATGTGGAGGCTATATACAGGGGGTACTGGTACAGAGTCAATGTGGAGGCTATATACAGGGGGTACTGGTACAGTGTCAATGTGGAGGCTATATACAGGGTGTTACGGTACAGAGTCAATGTGGAGGCTCTATACAGGGGGTACTGGTACAGTGTCAATGTGGAGGCTATATACAGGGTGTTACGGTACAGAGTCAATGTGGAGGCTCTATACAGGGTGTACCGGTACTGAGTCAATGTGGAGGCTATATACAGGGGGTACCGGTACAGAGTCAATGTGGAGGCTATATACAGGGTGTTACGGTACAGAGTCAATGTGGAGGCTATATACAGAGTGTTATGGTACAGAGTCAATGTGGAGGCTATATACAGGGTGTTACGGTACAGAGTCAATGTGGAGGCTATATACAGGGGGTACTGGTACAGAGTCAATGTGGAGGCTATATACAGGGGGTACTGGTACAGTGTCAATGTGGAGGCTATATACAGGGTGTTACGGTACAGAGTCAATGTGGAGGCTCTATACAGGGGGTACCGGTACAGAGTCAATGTGGAGGCTATATACAGAGTGTTATGGTACAGAGTCAATGTGGAGGCTATATACAGGGTGTTACGGTACAGAGTCAATGTGGAGGCTATATACAGGGGGTACTGGTACAGAGTCAATGTGGAGGCTATATACAGGGGGTACTGGTACAGTGTCAATGTGGAGGCTATATACAGGGTGTTACGGTACAGAGTCAATGTGGAGGCTCTATACAGGGGGTACCGGTACAGAGTCAATGTGGAGGCTATATACAAACTGTACCGGTACAGAGTCAATGTGCGGGGGCACTGGTTAGTTGAGGTAATATGTACATGTAGGTAGAGTTATTAAAGTGACTATGCATAGATAATAACGGAGAGTAGCAGCAGCGTAGAAGGGGGGCAATGCAAATAGTCAGGGTAGCCATTTGATTAGATGTCTTATGGCTTGGGGGTAGAAGCTGTTTTTAAGCCTCTTGGACCTAGACTTGGCGCTCCGGTACCACTTGCCGTGCGGTAGCACAGAGAACAGTTTATGACTAGGGTGGCTGGAGTCTTTGACAATTTGTAGGGCCTTCCTCTGACACCGCCTGGTGTAGAGGTCCTGGATGGCAGAAAGCTTGGCCCCAGTTATGTACAGGGCCGTAAGCACTACCCTCGGTAGTGCCTTGCGGTCTGAGGCTGAGCAGCTGCTGTAACAGGCAGGGATGCAGTCCAATAATTACTGTTGGTGAGTTATTTTATGCACTTTAGTTTAGTTATAGTTTTTTTTATTTTTAAATAAGAATTTGATAACCCTTCATGTTTAAAAGTTGGTCTTGTAGCTTAACTTACATCTAGACGTTCCGCTAGCGGAACACCTGCTCCATTATCCAATGATGGGCGTGGCGCGAAATACAAACTCCTCTAAAATACAAAAACTTCCATTTTTCAAACATATGACTATTTCACAGCATTTTAAAGACAAGACTCTCCTTTATCTAACCACACTGTCTGATTTCAAAAAGGCTTTACAACGAAAGCAAAACATTAGATTATGTCAGCAGAGTACCAAGCCAGAAATAATCAGACACCCATTTTTCAAGCTAGCATATAATGTCACAAAAACCCAGAAGACAGCTAAATGCAACACTAACCTTTGATGATCTTCATCAGATGACAACCCTAGGACATTATGTTATACAATACATGCATGTTTTGTTCAATCAAGTTCATATTTATATCAAAAACCAGCTTTTTTTACATTAGCATGTGACGTTCAGAACTAGCATACCCCCGCAAACTTCCGGGGAATTCGCTAACATTTTACTAAATTACTCACGATAAACGTTCACAAAAAGCATAACAATTATTTTAAGAATTATAGATACAGACCTCCTCTATGCACTCGATATGTCCGATTTTAAAATAGCTTTTTGGTGAAAGCACATTTTGCAATATTCTAAGTACATAGCCCAGGCATCACGGGCTAGCTATTTAGACACCCGGCAAGTTTAGCACTCACCAATATCAGCTTTACTATTATAAAAGTTTCATTACCTTTTGTTGTCTTCGTCAGAATGCACTCCCAGGACTGCTACTTCAATAACAAATGTTGGTTTGGTCCAAAATAATCCATCGTTATATCCGAATAGCGGCGTTTTGTTCGTGCGTTCCAGACACTATCTGAAATGGTAAATCAGGGTCGTGCGCATGGCGCAATTTGTGACAAAAAAAATCTAAATATTCCATTACCGTACTTCGAAGCATGTCAACCGCTGTTTAAAATAAATTTTTATGCCATTTTTCTCGTAAAAAAGCGACAATATTCCAACCGGGAATCTCCTTTTAGCTAAACTGAGGAAAGTAAACAAAGCTTTCAGTCGACGCGGGCACGAGCCTGAGTCTCACAGTACTGTAACCAGCCACTACCCAAACGCGCTACTTTTTTTCAGCCAGAGCCTGCAAAGCCACGATTCAGCTTTTTACCGCCTTCTGAGACCCTATGGCAGCCGTAGGAAGTGTCACGGGACAGCTAAGATCCTCACTCTTCAATAAACAGAGACAAGAAGAACGACACCTTGTCAGACAGGCCACTTCCTGCCTGAAACCTTGTCAGGTTTTTGCCTGCCAAATGAGTTCTGTTATACTCACAGACACCATTCAAACAGTTTTAGAAACTTTGGAGTGTTTTCTATCCATATGTAATAAGTATATGCATATTCTAGTTACTGGGTAGGAGTGGTAACCAGATTAAATCGGGTATGTTTTTTATCCAGCCGTGAAAATACTGCCCCCTAGCCATAACAGGTTAATTGGCCAATGAGCAGAAGCGTTGTATTCCTTTAGTTCTAATTCAAAACCCGTGTTCATTTTGAGGCACATTTCAAATGCTTACGTCTGTTGAAATCCATAGCAACGGCTCTGTTTGAGCAGCTCATTAACGTCGTGTGAGAGAGCTGTTAGTTGAGGTTAACTAGCTGCTTTTGGTCACTTTAAACTCTGACAAACAGCTGTAACCTTTTAGTCCAAGCTTCTGCGAGGATCCATAGCAACAGGTCCATTGGAGCTGCTCAGTGAAGAGACATAATAGAACTGTTAGCTGACTTCAGCTAGCTTCCTTTTCCGTCACTCTAAACTCCTACCGATACCTGTAACTTTTTATCCGTAGAATATATTTTGGTTCCAACACCAGATTTCAATAGCTGAGATGTAAAGGAAGATGTCGTACACTAAGTTTTTGTCTGACTTGTCGGAGGAGTGGTCAAAGAAGATGATTTGTGTCAAAAGTGACATTTGTTTACAGTGAATTTTTGGAAGTGACGATGTCCCAAGGAGGAACTATTTTAGAATGTTAAAAAATGAGTCCCCTTTAAAGGTGAACGAAGATGGACAAAATAGACAGACAAAAACAAAATCTGTAGTTTAAAGAGGTATAAATCATATCAAACCGTTGTATTCTAGCACACTATTCCAGACCAGTCTGCACAGTTTAAGTTTGAATTGTGTTTCCAGTTTTAAACGATCTAATAGAAGGAGAAGAAGAATGTTGTAACGGCTGTCGTAATGAATGGACCAAGGCGCAGCGGGTTGAGTGCTCATTTTTGACTTTTATTGAACACTTAAACAAAAATGACAGCTAGACAGTTTTGCAGGCTAACACAGGCTTTTTTTTGCAGGCTAACACACAATCAACTTTCCACAAAAGACAGGTGGAAAAAGGGCTACCTAAGTATGACTCCCAATCAGCGACAACGATGTACAGCTGTCCCTGATTGAGAGCCATACCAGGCCAACACAAAGAAATACACAACATAGATAGGAACATAGAAATAGAAAATATAGAACATACATAAAACAAACATACCCCTGCCACGTCCTGACCAAACAACAATAACAAAATGACCCCTTTACTGGTCAGGACGTGTCAAATGTTATGAGGAAGTATGACGAAGATTTAAAATGAAACTGACAGTGTATGAAACAAACAGACGATCATAATATCAGTCCAAAATATCAAATTCCCTGTTTATGTTACACTGCCAACTTCATAAGAGGTTTTTTAAATAGGTTATATTTAACTCAACGTTCCGTGATGTACACTAAGGCCTTGTTGGCAGAATAGATGGATGTATATTTCAATGCATCATTCATATAATTCACCAGTACATTTCTTGGTAGTCCAACACATATTGCTGTCAGGTTACAAATCACAGCTGGCCTGCTACATTGTTTGCTGCCTCGATTCACTATGCACTGACTCCGTTTCAATGACTCAATATTTTATACAAAATACAAATGAATGTAACTAAGGCTGGGAATGTCAATACAATCAAATTAGCAAGGGAAATGATCACTAAACAGTAATTACGTGGCTAATAGGCTAACTTATCTATTTATGTAGCAAGTCTAACTAATAGGCTAACTTATCTATTTATGTAGCAAGGCTAACTAATAGGCTAACTATCTATTTATGTAGCAAGCTAAAAACACAGAGCCTAACGTTAGCTAGACAGCTAGATTGCTAGCTGCTAGGAGGATGTCATGTCATTAGAGGAGAGTGGTATAGTTTCATATAGTTTTTCGGTGGCTACACACAGCTATAGATACAGGTGTCATTTGGTTTGCTAGCAAGAAATGTGAATCATGTTGCTAGCTAGCTAGCCATCCCAGAACTTTAACGACTGTTATCCAATTAGCATATCTCTTGTGTTCGCAAATTCACTCTGGCTATCTACTCCGATTTCAGAGTAGAAAATAACTGACGAATTTTCGAACGTGCAACACCCGCTGAATATGACTTGTGTCTGTAAATGTAGACAATAAGAAAGTAATAGTTAGTCAAGAACGTTCCAGATAACATGTAAACATCCCAACCAGCTCTCCTACGGAGATTAAAACGGTCAGAGTGAGGTGTTCTCTCATTTGTGTCTGAAAGTAGCTAGCTAGCTAGCTAGCAAGCCAACTTTAGCCAATTAGCTTGGGGTGATTGGTTGGGACAAGCATGCATCGGCTGGTAAGCTGCAGAAGGACGAGTAGGCTACAATTCCCCATCGTTTATAATTTTGAACGGCCAACTAGATGAAAAAGTTTGAGAGGCTTTATCTAATGTTCCGTCCTTAGATTTGAACTAGCATTAGTTGTTGATCTTGTTGTTGACGATGTACAGAAGAGATAGCCTACCTTTCCACATTTGTTTTGATCAATAGGACTGTAATGTTGCCAAATGTAAGAGGACTCCCGTTGTATTTAAATATTTGCAGAAATCCATTCAGGTTGCTTTATTTTGGCGAATGCATTCTAATGATCTAACGTTGCTCTGTTGCTACTTCCTGTAAACACACAGTCCAGTTCAAAGTGAATGATGGCAGGTCCTACTTCCTGTAAACACACAGTCCAGGTCAAAGTGAATGATGGCAGGCTCTACTTCCTGTAAACACACAGTCCAGTTCAAAGTGAATGATGGCAGGCCCTACTTCCTGTAAACACACAGTCCAGTTCAAAGTGAATGATGGCAAGTCCTACTTCCTGTAAACACAGTCCAGTTCAAAGTAGATGATGGCAGGTCCTACTTCCTGTAAACACACAGTCCAGTTCAAAGTGAATGATGGCAGGTCCTACTTCCTGTAAACACACAGTCCAGTTCAAAGTGAATGATGGCAGGTCCTACTTCCTGTAAACACACAGTCCAGGTCAAAGTGAATGATGGCAGGCTCTACTTCCTGTAAACACACAGTCCAGTTCAAAGTGAATGATGGCAGGCCCTACTTCCTGTAAACACACAGTCCAGTTCAAAGTGAATGATGGCAGGTCCTACTTCCTGTAAACACAGTCCAGTTCAAAGTAGATGACGGCAGGTCCTACTTCCTGTAAACACACAGTTCAGTTCAAAGTGAATGATGGCAGGTCCTACTTCCTGTAAACACACAGTCCAGTTCAAAGTGAATGATGGCAGGTCCTACTTCCTGTAACACACAGTCCAGTTCAAAGTGAATGATGGCAGGCCCTACTTCCTGTAAACACACAGTCCAGTTCATAGGGAATGATGACAGGCTGTACTTCCTGTAAACACACAGTCCAGTTCATAGTGAATGATGACAGGCTGTACTTCCTGTAAACACACAGTCCAGTTCATAGTGAATGATGACAGGCTGTACTTCCTGTAAACACACAGTCCAGTTCATAGTGAATGATGACAGGCTGTACTTCCTGTAAACACACAGTCCAGTTCATAGTGAATGATGACAGGCCCGTGTGGCAAATGGCTTGCTTGCATAATGGCCTACTGTAGCTCTGATTGGCTATGACGCAACCAGTCTGCATAGACTCCAGTTCTGGATGAGACAAATGTTTTTTATTAGGTTTTATTCACTGCAGTGTCTATAAATTGTCCAAACCGCACGGCTGCTTTCTCACTCTGTATTGCTGTAGAATTCCTAAAGGCACAAATGCCTTAGTGTACGTAACATTCTAAGAGTTCATGAAAATGTGAAAATGACCATATCTAAGTGTTCGCTTGCCAGAAAATGTTTTTTTTTTAAAGTGTTATGTTCTTCCTGGGGGTGTATATGAACATATTTTAATAATATTTAATGTTGCTGAAATGATGTCAGTTCCAGTTTAAAGTCGGGACTTTTGCTTCTCAAGTCCCACCTAATAAATGGAACATTTAAACTTGTTGTATTGTAGAGGGAATACTGCCTCAATAGGAATGCTTGTGTGTGTGTGTGTGTGTGTGTGTGTGTGTTAGTATGTGTGTGTATGTGTGTGTGTGTGTGTGTGTGTGTGTGTATGTGTGTGTGTGTGTGTGTGTGTGTGTGTGTTACTGTGTGTGTGTGTGTGTGTGTGTTAGTGTTAGTGTGTGTGAGTAAGAGTGTGTGTACACATGTAGTCATCCTGTCTGTCTGTATGTGATATAAACCCATGAGCCCGTATCCTTCCCCTGTGTCTCTTCCCTTCTTCCGTTTCTTCTCCACCACCACCCAGAATGTAAAAATATGTTGCATATTTCAATAGTGTGGATGTAGATATATGTAAGATCATCCCCACGAGGCCTCCAGCTCCCCTTTTGAATTAAGACTGAGATTCATCAAATACTATGCAATTTTTATTTTCCTTAAATCACGCCGAGCGAACGAGCAGCCGTAGAAATAGTGCAAACAGAAGCTTGGTTTTGATTAAAGTACAGAAGAGATTCATTGAGTCTGTCTCGGCTGCTCCAGAGTTCCAACGCGCTGTGAGCAGCGTTTTAAATAGGAGTCCATTTAGCACAATATATCTTCTTTAATGAGAAGGTAATAATATCGACTTAATCTTTTTTTTTTTTATATGATAAAAATTGAGTCATTTTGCGAGTCGGGGCTAAAATATTATTTAATAGAAAAGACGGTTAACTTCCTATCCTGTTTAATGAGGAAGGAGAGGAAGGAAGTTTTGAGTAATTTCACTTTACAGTGAGGGGAAAAAAGTATTTGATCCCCTGCTGATTTTGTACGTTTGCCCACTGACAAAGAAATGATCAGTCTATAATTTTAATGGTAGGTTTATTTGAACAGTGAGAGACAGAATAACAACAAAAAAATCCAGAAAAACGCATGTCAAAAATATTATAAATTGATTTGCATTTTATATAAAATTAAATAAATAAAATAAACCTACCATTAAAATTATAGACTGATCATTTCTTTGTCAGTGGGCAAACGAACAAAATCAGCAGGGGATCAAATACTTTTTTCCCTCAGTGTAAAGTGATTATTTCTCATTGACTCGAAAGGAACCAGTATTGTTAAATAGTGTCAGAAGGACTTCTGTCATTGTTCTTATTCAGCGTCTGTGTCCCAAATGACACCCTATGACCTTATGGTTCCTGGTCAAAAGTAGTGCAGTAAATAGGGGATAGGATGCCATTTGGGATGCATACTATGTATATCGCTTTCATGTTAAATAAATATTCCTAGGACCTCATTACAACAGCTGATCTGTGTGTCTATCAGTATATCAGTTGACAGGTGTGTATCTATCTATCTATCTATCTATCTATCTATCTATCTATCTATCTATCTATCTATCTATCTATCTATCTATCTATCTATCTATCTATCTATCTATCTATCTATCTATCTATCTATCTATCTATCTATCTATCTATCTATCTATCTATCTATCTATCTATCTATCTATCTATCTATCTATCTATCTATCTACTCTATCTATCTATCTATCTATGGGGTCAGCCAACCGTTTTGGAACACTTTATTCTAAGAGTGTACTGCTATAGACACATCTACTGACAGATAGATAGATAGATAGATAGATAGATAGATAGATAGATAGATAGATAGATAGATAGATAGATAGATAGATAGATAGATAGATAGATAGATAGATAGATAGATAGATAGATAGATAGATAGATAGATAGATAGATAGATAGATAGATAGATAGATAGATAGATAGATAGATAGATAGATAGATAGATAGATAGATAGATAGATAGATAGATAGATAGATAGATAGGGAGAACCCTTTTTTGATTCCAGACGGAACTCTTTTGGGTTCCATGTAGAAGCCTCTGGGAAAGAGTTCTACATTGTACCCAATAGGGTTCTACCTGCAATCAAAAGGAGTTCTTCAATGGGTTCTCATGTGGGGACAGCCGAAGAACCCTTTTAGGTTCTAGAGAGCACCTTATATTGCTAAGCGTGTATATCAGGAGATTCATAATGCTTGAAGTGACAGTCTCTACCATCTCCACGAATATAAATGAATTCATTTATATTATAAACCATTAGACTTGATCATGACTTAAAACCTTATTAAAATGACTTCCAATGTATTACCTTATTATAATAAACATACTACATTTTACTACATTTACATGAAATGTGTGTGAGTGTAAATGTACCACTATACCAAAGATATAAAACAATACAATGTGTAAATCGTTCCATTTTGTTGAATAGATGTTGAATTCCAGTCTTTCCTGTGACATATCGTTCCTCTAATTATACCTAGCACACACAGTAGGATTAACCACTAAGAGAGGAGACGCAGTAGGATTAACCACTAAGAGAGGGGACAGTGAAATGGCATCATCTGACATTTTACCACACAATCCATTAGGCTTAAAGTGATAATGCTTGTTGCCATGGAACATTTGTATTTAGAATATTTCTTCATCTTCTTTATGAAATGTATTTAAACCAGTAAGAGTAAAGGGTTCTATTTTGCTGAGAACCGTTGTTATATAAAATAACATGAATAACCCCGTTTTTAATAATATTATTAATTAAATACTAATATATTAATTAACTGGACATGTGTTTAGTTGTTTTAACAAGGCATATACGCCTTGAAGCACAGAAGTCAAAGATTACCTCCAAAAACATAGTGTATAATGTTTCAGTCTGAGTCCATGGTATGATAATAGTGTAATATGTTTCAGTCTGAGTCCATGGTATGATAATAGTGTAATATGTTTCAGTCTGAGTCCATAGTATGATAATAGTGTATAATGTTTCAGTCTGAATCCATGGTATGATGATAGTGGTAATATGTTTCAGTCCGAGTCCATGGTATGATAATAGTGTAATATGTTTTAGTCTGAGTCCATGGTATGAAAATAGTTTAGTGTTTCAGTCTGAGTCCATGGTATGACAATAGTGTAGTGTTTCAGTCTGAGTCCATGGTATGACAATAGTGTAGTGTTTCAGTCTGAGTCCATGGTATGATAATAGTGTATAATGTTTCAGTCTGAGTCCATGGTATGATAATAGTGTAATATGTTTCAGTCTGAGTCCATGGTATGATAATCATGTAATACACTACGTGACCAAAAGTATGTGGACACCAGCTCTTCGAACATCTCATTCCAAAATCATGGGCATTAATATGGAGTTGGACCCCCCTTTGCTGCTATAACAGCCTCCACTCTTCTGGGAAGGCTTTCCACTAGATGTTGGAACAGTGCTGCGGGGACTTGCTTCCAATCAGCCACAAGAGTATTCGTGAGGTCGGACACTGAAGTTGGGCGACTAGACCTGGGTCGCAGTCAGCGATCCAATTCAGCCCAAAGGTGTTCGATGGGGTTGAGGTCAGGGCTCTGTGCAGGCCAGTCAAGTTCTTCCACACCGATCTCAGCGGTCCCGTTCTGTGAGCTTGTGTGGTCTACCACTTCGTGGGCTGAGCCGTTGTTGCTCCTAGATGTTTCCACTTCACAGTAACAGCACTTACAGTTGACCTGGGCAGCTCTAGCAAGGTAGAAATGTTACAAACTGACTTGTTGGAAAGTTGGTGACCTCCTATGACGGTGCCACGTTGAAAGTCACTGAGCACTTCAGTAAGGCCATTCTAGTGCCAATGTTTGTCTATGGAGATTGCATGGCAGTGTGCTTGATTGTATACACCTGTCAGCGACAAGTGTGGCTGAAATAGCCAAATCCACTAGTTTGAAGGGGTGTCCACATACTTTTGGCCATGTAATATATCATAACGTAATTTGGCATGCTGCCTTGTCTTAGAAGGAGAAGTTAATTGAAAAGTGTATGGTTTGAATCCCAAATTTAATTTAATGTGAAACCACACGGGAAGGTTGGATGGGCCTGAATTGGCAAACAGTTACTTTCATTAAATAGGAGGTATAATATTTAGTTGTACTGAATAAGGAGGTATAATATTTAGTTGTACTGAATAAGGAGGTATAACAGTTAGTTGTACTGAATAAGGAGGTATAACAGTTAGTTGTATTGAATAAGGAGGTATAACAGTTAGTTGTACTGAATAAGGAGGTATAACAGTTAGTTGTACTGAATAAGGAGGTATAACAGTTAGTTGTACTGAATAAGGAGGTATAACAGTTAGTTGTAATGAATAAGGAGGTATAACAGTTAGTTGTAATGAATAAGGAGGTATAACAGTTAGTTGTACTGAATAAGGAGGTATAACAGTTAGTTGTAATGAATAAGGAGGTATAACAGTTAGTTGTACTGAATAAGGAGGTATAACAGTTAGTTGTATTGAATAAGGAGGTATAACAGTTAGTTGTATTGAATAAGGAGGTATAACAGTTAGTTGTACTGAATAAGGAGGTATAACAGTTAGTTGTACTGAATAAGGAGGTATAACAGTTAGTTGTATTGAATAAGGAGGTATAACAGTTAGTTGTACTGAATAAGGAGGTATAACAGTTAGTTCTACTGAATAAGGAGGTATAACAGTTAGTTGTATTGAATAAGGAGGTATAACAGTTAGTTGTACTGAATAAGGAGGTATAACAGTTAGTTGTACTGAATAAGGAGGTATAACAGTTAGTTGTATTGAATAAGGAGGTATAACAGTTAGTTGTACTGAATAAGGAGGTATAACAGTTAGTTGTACTGAATAAGGAGGTATAACAGTTAGTTGTATTGAATAAGGAGGTATAACAGTTAGTTGTACTGAATAAGGAGGTATAACAGTTAGTTGTATTGAATAAGGAGGTATAACAGTTAGTTGTACTGAATAAGGAGGTATAACAGTTAGTTGTATTGAATAAGGAGGTATAACAGTTAGTTGTATTGAATAAGGAGGTATAACAGTTAGTTGTACTGAATAAGGAGGTATAACAGTTAGTTGTACTGAATAAGGAGGTATAACAGTTAGTTGTACTGAATAAGGAGGTATAACAGTTAGTTGTATTGAATAAGGAGGTATAACAGTTAGTTGTACTGAATAAGGAGGTATAACAGTTAGTTGTATTGAATAAGGAGGTTTAACAGTTAGTTGTACTGAATAAGGAGGTATAACAGTTAGTTGTACTGAATAAGGAGGTTTAACAGTTAGTTGTACTGAATAAGGAGGTATAACAGTTAGTTGTAATGAATAAGGAGGTATAACAGTTAGTTGTATTGAATAAGGAGGTTTAACAGTTAGTTGTACTGAATAAGGAGGTGTAACAGTTAGTTGTACTGAATAAGGAGGTATAACAGTTAGTTGTATTGAATAAGGAGGTATAACAGTTAGTTGTAATGAATAAGGTTATGTCAGCAGGTTTGTGTGCGTCACCTGTTCAGCTGCTGTGTGAGCAGGTGGAGGTCGACAGTCACACTTGGAATCTGATCATTCATTGCCCATCAGCCAGGAAGTGCAAATTAGATGGAGTGAAATGTAACACACACGAAGCATGCAAAAAAACGATTTAATTGTTGATGTGGAAACTCGGAGAACTTGCTTTGTGTTGACGTTACAACACTGTCGTCATGCCATTGGCTTTCTCATTGCCTTCTGGAATAGCCGAGTCTCTATAAGGAGAAACAGAGTGAAGGAGCCCTAGTCTCTAGGGAGAAACAGAGTGAAGGAGCCCTAGTCTCTAGGGAGAAACAGAGTGAAGGAGCCCTAGTCTCTAAGGAGAAACAGAGTGAAGGAGCTCTAGTCTCTAGGGAGGAACAGAGTGAAGGAGCTCTAGTCTCTATAGGGAGAAACAGAGTGAAGGAGCTCTAGTCTCTAGGGAGAAACAGAGTGAAGGAGCCCTAGTCTCTATGGAGAAACAGAGTGAAGGAGCCCTAGTCTCTATGGAGAAACAGAGTGAAGGAGCCCTAGTCTCTAGGGAGAAACAGAGTGAAGGAGCCCTAGTCTCTAGGGAGAAACAGAGTGAAGGAGCCCTAGTCTCTAGGGAGAAACAGAGTGAAGGAGCCCTAGTCTCTAGGGAGAAACAGAGTGAAGGAGCCCTAGTCTATAGGGAGAAACAGAGTGAAGGAGCTCTAGTCTCTAGGGAGAAACAGAGTGAAGGAGCCCTAGTCTCTAGGGAGAAACAGAGTGAAGGATCCCTAGTCTCTAGGGAGAAACAGAGTGAAGGAGCTCTAGTCTCTAGGGAGAAACAGAGTGAAGGAGCCCTAGTCTCTATGGAGAAACAGAGTGAAGGATCCCTAGTCTCTAGGGAGAAACAGAGTGAAGGAGCCCTAGTCTCTAAGGAGAAACAGAGTGAAGGAGCCCTAGTCTCTAGGGAGAAACAGAGTGAAGGAGCCCTAGTCTCTAGGGAGAAACAGAGTGAAGGAGCCCTAGTCTCTAGGGAGAAACAGAGTGAAGGAGCCCTAGTCTCTAGGGAGAAACAGAGTGAAGGAGCCCTAGTCTCTAGGGAGAAACAGAGTGAAGGAGCCCTAGTCTCTAGGGAGAAACAGAGTGAAGGAGCCCTAGTCTCTAGGGAGAAACAGAGTGAAGGAGCCCTAGTCTCTAGGGAGAAACAGAGTGAAGGAGCCCTAGTCTCTAGGGAGAAACAGAGTGAAGGAGCCCTAGTCTCTAGGGAGGAACAGAGTGAAGGAGCCCTAGTCTCTAGGGAGAAACAGAGAGAAGGAGCCCTAGTCTCTATAGGGAGAAACAGAGTGAAGGAGCCCTTGTCTCTAGGGAGAAACAGAGTGAAGGAGCCCTAGTCTCTATGGAGAAACAGAGTGAAGGAGCCCTAGTCTCTATGGAGAAACAGAGTGAAGGAGCTCTAGTCTCTAGGGAGAAACAGAGTGAAGGAGCCCTAGTCTCTAGGGAGAAACAGAGTGAAGGAGCCCTAGTCTCTAGGGAGAAACAGAGTGAAGGAGCCCTAGTCTCTAGGGAGAAACAGAGTGAAGGAGCCCTAGTCTCTAGGGAGAAACAGAGTGAAGGAGCCCTAGTCTCTAGGGAGAAACAGAGTGAAGGAGCCCTAGTCTCTATGGAGGAACAGAGTGAAGGAGCCCTAGTCTCTAGGGAGAAACAGAGTGAAGGAGCCCTAGTCTCTAGGGAGAAACAGAGTGAAGGAGCCCTAGTCTCTAGGGAGAAACAGAGTGAAGGAGCCCTAGTCTCTATAGGGAGAAACAGAGTGAAGGAGCCCTAGTCTCTATAAGGAGAAACAGAGTGAAGGAGCCCTAGTCTCTATGGAGAAACAGAGTGAAGGAGCCCTAGTCTATAGGGAGAAACAGAGTGAAGGAGCCCTAGTCTCTAGGGAGAAACAGAGTGAAGGAGCCCTAGTCTCTATAAGGAGAAACAGAGTGAAGGAGCCCTAGTCTCTATAAGGAGAAACAGAGTGAAGGAGCCCTAGTCTCTATGGAGAAACAGAGTGAAGGAGCCCTAGTCTATAGGGAGAAACAGAGTGAAGGAGCCCTAGTCTCTAGGGAGAAACAGAGTGAAGGAGCCCTAGTCTCTAGGGAGAAACAGAGTGAAGGAGCAATGGTCTCTAGGGAGAAACAGAGTGAAGGAGCCCTAGTCTCTAGGGAGAAACAGAGTGAAGGAGCCCTAGTCTCTAGGGAGAAACAGAGTGAAGGAGCCCTAGTCTCTAGGGAGAAACAGAGTGAAGGAGCCCTAGTCTCTATGGAGAAACAGAGTGAAGGAGCCCTAGTCTCTATAGGGAGAAACAGAGTGAAGGAGCCCTAGTCTCTAGGGAGAAACAGAGTGAAGGAGCCCTAGTCTCTAGGGAGAAACAGAGTGAAGGAGCCCTAGTCTCTAGGGAGAAACAGAGTGAAGGAGCCCTAGTCTCTAGGGAGAAACAGAGTGAAGGAGCCCTAGTCTCTAGGGAGAAACAGAGTGAAGGAGCCCTAGTCTCTAGGGAGAAACAGAGTGAAGGAGCTCTAATCTCTAGGGAGAAACAGAGTGAAGGAGCCCTAGTCTCTATGGAGAAACAGAGTGAAGGAGCCCTAGTCTCTAGGGAGAAACAGAGTGAAGGAGCCCTAGTCTCTAGGGAGAAACAGAGTGAAGGAGCCCTAGTCTATAGGGAGAAACAGAGTGAAGGAGCCCTAGTCTCTAGGGAGAAACAGAGTGAAGGAGCCCTAGTCTCTAGGGAGAAACAGAGTGAAGGAGCCCTAGTCTATAGGGAGAAACAGAGTGAAGGAGCCCTAGTCTCTAAGGAGAAACAGAGTGAAGGAGCCCTAGTCTCTAGGGAGAAACAGAGTGAAGAAGCCCTAGTCTCTAGGGAGAAACAGAGTGAAGGAGCTCTAGTCTCTAGGGAGAAACAGAGTGAAGGAGCCCTAGTCTCTAGGGAGAAACAGAGTGAAGGAGCCCTAGTCTCTATAAGGAGAAACAGAGTGAAGGAGCCCTAGTCTCTAGGGAGAAACAGAGTGAAGGAGCCCTAGTCTCTAGGGAGAAACAGAGTGAAGGAGCCCTAGTCTCTAGGGAGAAACAGAGTGAAGGAGCCCTAGTCTCTAGGGAGAAACAGAGTGAAGGAGCTCTAGTCTCTAGGGAGAAACAGAGTGAAGGAGCCCTAGTCTCTAGGGAGAAACAGATTGAAGGAGCAATGGTCTCTAGGGAGAAACAGAGTGAAGGAGCCCTAGTCTCTAGGGAGAAACAGAGTGAAGGAGCCCTAGTCTCTAGGGAGAAACAGAGTGAAGGAGCCCTAGTCTCTATGGAGAAACAGAGTGAAGGAGCCCTAGTCTCTAGGGAGAAACAGAGTGAAGGAGCCCTAGTCTCTAGGGAGAAACAGAGTGAAGGAGCCCTAGTCTCTATAAGGAGAAACAGAGTGAAGGAGCCCTAGTCTCTAGGGAGAAACAGAGTGAAGGAGCCCTAGTCTCTAGGGAGAAACAGAGTGAAGGAGCCCTAGTCTCTAGGGAGAAACAGAGTGAAGGAGCTCTAGTCTCTAGGGAGAAACAGAGTGAAGGAGCCCTAGTCTCTAGGGAGAAACAGAGTGAAGGAGCCCTAGTCTCTAGGGAGAAACAGAGTGAAGGAGCCCTAGTCTCTAGGGAGAAACAGAGTGAAGGATCCCTAGTCTCTAGGGAGAAACAGAGTGAAGGAGCCCAAGTCTCTAAGGCAGAAACAGAGTGAAGGAGCCCTAGTCTCTAGGGAGAAACAGAGTGAAGGATCCCTAGTCTCTATAGGGAGAAACAGAGTGAAGGAGCCCTAGTCTATAGGGAGAAACAGAGTGAAGGAGCTCTAGTCTCTAGGGAGAAACAGAGTGAAGGAGCCCTAGTCTCTAGGGAGAAACAGAGTGAAGGAGCCCTAGTCTCTAGGGAGAAACAGAGTGAAGGAGCCCTAGTCTCTAGGGAGAAACAGAGTGAAGGAGCCCTAGTCTCTAGGGAGAAACAGAGTGAAGGAGCCCTAGTCTCTATGGAGAAACAGAGTGAAGGAGCCCTAGTCTCTAGGGAGAAACAGAGTGAAGGAGCCCTAGTCTCTATGGAGAAACAGAGTGAAGGAGCTCTAGTCTCTAGGGAGAAACAGATTGAAGGAGCAATGGTCTCTAGGGAGAAACAGAGTGAAGGAGCCCTAGTCTCTAGGGAGAAACAGAGTGAAGGAGCCCTAGTCTCTAGGGAGAAACAGAGTGAAGGAGCCCTAGTCTCTAGGGAGAAACAGAGTGAAGGAGCCCTAGTCTCTATAGGGAGAAACAGAGTGAAGGAGCCCTAGTCTCTATGGAGAAACAGAGTGAAGGAGCCCTAGTCTCTATGGAGAAACAGAGTGAAGGAGCCCTAGTCTCTAGGGAGAAACAGAGTGAAGGAGCCCTAGTCTCTAGGGAGAAACAGAGTGAAGGAGCCCTAGTCTCTAGGGAGAAACAGAGTGAAGGAGCCCTAGTCTCTAGGGAGAAACAGAGTGAAGGAGCCCTAGTCTCTAGGGAGAAACAGAGTGAAGGAGCCCTAGTCTCTAGGGAGAAACAGAGTGAAGGAGCCCTAGTCTCTAGGGAGAAACAGAGTGAAGGAGCCCTAGTCTCTAGGGAGAAACAGAGTGAAGGAGCCCTAGTCTCTATGGAGAAACAGAGTGAAGGAGCCCTAGTCTCTAGGGAGAAACAGAGTGAAGGAGCCCTAGTCTCTATGGAGAAACAGAGTGAAGGAGCTCTAGTCTCTAGGGAGAAACAGATTGAAGGAGCAATGGTCTCTAGGGAGAAACAGAGTGAAGGAGCCCTAGTCTCTAGGGAGAAACAGAGTGAAGGAGCCCTAGTCTCTAGGGAGAAACAGAGTGAAGGAGCCCTAGTCTCTAGGGAGAAACAGAGTGAAGGAGCCCTAGTCTCTATAGGGAGAAACAGAGTGAAGGAGCCCTAGTCTCTATGGAGAAACAGAGTGAAGGAGCCCTAGTCTCTATGGAGAAACAGAGTGAAGGAGCCCTAGTCTCTAGGGAGAAACAGAGTGAAGGAGCCCTAGTCTCTAGGGAGAAACAGAGTGAAGGAGCCCTAGTCTCTAGGGAGAAACAGAGTGAAGGAGCCCTAGTCTCTAGGGAGAAACAGAGTGAAGGAGCCCTAGTCTCTAGGGAGAAACAGAGTGAAGGAGCCCTAGTCTCTAGGGAGAAACAGAGTGAAGGAGCCCTAGTCTCTAGGGAGAAACAGAGTGAAGGATCCCTAGTCTCTAGGGAGAAACAGAGTGAAGGAGCCCAAGTCTCTAAGGCAGAAAGAGAGTGAAGGAGCCCTAGTCTCTAGGGAGAAACAGAGTGAAGGATCCCTAGTCTCTAGGGAGAAACAGAGTTGAAGGAGCCCTAGTCTCTAGGGAGAAACAGAGTGAAGGAGCCCTAGTCTCTAGGGAGAAACAGAGTGAAGGAGCCCTAGTCTCTAGGGAGAAACAGAGTGAAGGAGCCCTAGTCTCTAGGGAGAAACAGAGTGAAGGAGCTCTAGTCTCTAGGGAGAAACAGAGTGAAGGAGCCCTAGTCTCTAGGGAGAAACAGATTGAAGGAGCAATGGTCTCTAGGGAGAAACAGAGTGAAGGAGCCCTAGTCTCTAGGGAGAAACAGAGTGAAGGAGCCCTAGTCTCTAGGGAGAAACAGAGTGAAGGAGCCCTAGTCTCTAGGGAGAAACAGAGTGAAGGAGCCCTAGTCTCTAGGGAGAAACAGAGTGAAGGAGCCCTAGTCTCTAGGGAGAAACAGAGTGAAGGAGCCCTAGTCTCTATAGGGAGAAACAGAGTGAAGGAGCCCTAGTCTCTAGGGAGAAACAGAGTGAAGGAGCCCTAGTCTCTAGGGAGAAACAGAGTGAAGGAGCAATGGTCTCTAGGGAGAAACAGAGTGAAGGAGCCCTAGTCTCTAGGGAGAAACAGAGTGAAGGAGCCCTAGTCTCTAGGGAGAAACAGAGTGAAGGAGCCCTAGTCTCTAGGGAGAAACAGAGTGAAGGAGCAATGGTCTCTAGGGAGAAACAGAGTGAAGGAGCCCTAGTCTCTAGGGAGAAACAGAGTGAAGGAGCCCTAGTCTCTAGGGAGAAACAGAGTGAAGGAGCCCTAGTCTCTATGGAGAAACAGAGTGAAGGAGCCCTAGTCTCTAGGGAGAAACAGAGTGAAGGAGAACTAGTCTCTAGGGAGAAACAGAGTGAAGGAGCCCTAGTCTCTATAAGGAGAAACAGAGTGAAGGAGCCCTAGTCTCTAGGGAGAAACAGAGTGAAGGAGCCCTAGTCTCTAGGGAGAAACAGAGTGAAGGAGCCCTAGTCTCTAGGGAGAAACAGAGTGAAGGAGCCCTAGTCTCTAGGGAGAAACAGAGTGAAGGAGCTCTAGTCTCTAGGGAGAAACAGAGTGAAGGAGCCCTAGTCTCTAGGGAGAAACAGAGTGAAGGAGCCCTAGTCTCTAGGGAGAAACAGAGTGAAGGAGCCCTAGTCTCTAGGGAGAAACAGAGTGAAGGAGCCCTAGTCTCTAGGGAGAAACAGAGTGAAGGAGCCCTAGTCTCTAGGGAGAAACAGAGTGAAGGAGCCCTAGTCTCTAGGGAGAAACAGAGTGAAGGAGCCCTAGTCTCTAGGGAGAAACAGAGTGAAGGAGCCCTAGTCTCTAGGGAGAAACAGAGTGAAGGAGCCCTAGTCTCTATAAGGAGAAACAGAGTGAAGGAGCCCTAGTCTCTAGGGAGAAACAGAGTGAAGGAGCCCTAGTCTCTAGGGAGAAACAGAGTGAAGGAGCCCTAGTCTCTAAGGAGAAACAGAGTGAAGGAGCCCTAGTCTCTAGGGAGAAACAGAGTGAAGGAGCCCTAGTCTCTAGGGAGAAACAGAGTGAAGGAGCCCTAGTCTCTAGGGAGAAACAGAGTGAAGGATCCCTAGTCTCTAGGGAGAAACAGAGTGAAGGAGCCCAAGTCTCTAAGGCAGAAACAGAGTGAAGGAGCCCTAGTCTCTAGGGAGAAACAGAGTGAAGGATCCCTAGTCTCTAGGGAGAAACAGAGTGAAGGAGCCCTAGTCTCTAGGGAGAAACAGAGTGAAGGAGCCCTAGTCTCTATAGGGAGAAACAGAGTGAAGGAGCCCTAGTCTATAGGGAGAAACAGAGTGAAGGAGCTCTAGTCTCTAGGGAGAAACAGAGTGAAGGAGCCCTAGTCTCTAGGGAGAAACAGAGTGAAGGAGCCCTAGTCTCTATGGAGAAACAGAGTGAAGGAGCCCTAGTCTCTAGGGAGAAACAGAGTGAAGGAGCCCTAGTCTCTAGGGAGAAACAGAGTGAAGGAGCCCTAGTCTCTAGGGAGAAACAGAGTGAAGGAGCCCTAGTCTCTAGGGAGAAACAGAGTGAAGGAGCCCTAGTCTCTAGGGAGAAACAGAGTGAAGGAGCCCTAGTCTCTAGGGAGAAACAGAGTGAAGGAGCCCTAGTCTCTAGGGAGAAACAGAGTGAAGGATCCCTAGTCTCTAGGGAGAAACAGAGTGAAGGAGCCCAAGTCTCTAAGGCAGAAACAGAGTGAAGGAGCCCTAGTCTCTATAGGGAGAAACAGAGTGAAGGAGCCCTAGTCTCTAGGGAGAAACACAGTGAAGGAGCCCTAGTCTCTAGGGAGAAACAGAGTGAAGGAGCAATGGTCTCTAGGGAGAAACAGAGTGAAGGAGCCCTAGTCTCTAGGGAGAAACAGAGTGAAGGAGCCCTAGTCTCTATGGAGAAACAGAGTGAAGGAGCCCTAGTCTCTAGGGAGAAACAGAGTGAAGGAGAACTAGTCTCTAGGGAGAAACAGAGTGAAGGAGCCCTAGTCTCTATAAGGAGAAACAGAGTGAAGGAGCCCTAGTCTCTAGGGAGAAACAGAGTGAAGGAGCCCTAGTCTCTAGGGAGAAACAGAGTGAAGGAGCCCTAGTCTCTAGGGAGAAACAGAGTGAAGGAGCCCTAGTCTCTAGGGAGAAACAGAGTGAAGGAGCTCTAGTCTCTAGGGAGAAACAGAGTGAAGGAGCCCTAGTCTCTAGGGAGAAACAGAGTGAAGGAGCCCTAGTCTCTAGGGAGAAACAGAGTGAAGGAGCCCTAGTCTCTAGGGAGAAACAGAGTGAAGGAGCCCTAGTCTCTATAAGGAGAAACAGAGTGAAGGAGCCCTAGTCTCTAGGGAGAAACAGAGTGAAGGAGCCCTAGTCTCTAGGGAGAAACAGAGTGAAGGAGCTCTAGTCTCTAGGGAGAAACAGAGTGAAGGAGCCCTAGTCTCTAAGGAGAAACAGAGTGAAGGAGCCCTAGTCTCTAGGGAGAAACAGAGTGAAGGAGCCCTAGTCTCTAGGGAGAAACAGAGTGAAGGAGCCCTAGTCTCTAGGGAGAAACAGAGTGAAGGAGCCCTAGTCTCTAGGGAGAAACAGAGTGAAGGAGCCCTAGTCTCTATAGGGAGAAACAGAGTGAAGGAGCCCTAGTCTCTAGGGAGAAACAGAGTGAAGGAGCCCTAGTCTCTAGGGAGAAACAGAGTGAAGGAGCCCTAGTCTCTAGGGAGAAACAGAGTGAAGGATCTCTAGTCTCTAGGGAGAAACAGAGTGAAGGAGCCCTAGTCTCTAGGGAGAAACAGAGTGAAGGATCTCTAGTCTCTAGGGAGAAACAGAGTGAAGGAGCCCTAGTCTCTAAGGAGAAACAGAGTGAAGGAGCCCTAGTCTCTAGGGAGAAACAGAGTGAAGGAGCCCTAGTCTCTAAGGAGAAACAGAGTGAAGGAGCCCTAGTCTCTAGGGAGAAACAGAGTGAAGGAGCCCTAGTCTCTATAGGGAGAAACAGAGTGAAGGAGCCCTAGTCTCTAGGGAGAAACAGAGTGAAGGAGCCCTAGTCTCTAGGGAGAAACACAGTGAAGGAGCCCTAGTCTCTATGGAGAAACAGAGTGAAGGAGCCCTAGTCTCTAGGGAGAAACAGAGTGAAGGAGCCCTAGTCTCTAGGGAGAAACAGAATGAAGGAGCTCTAGTCTCTATGGAGAAACAGAGTGAAGGAGCCCTAGTCTCTAGGGAGAAACAGAGTGAAGGAGCCCTAGTCTCTAGGGAGAAACAGAGTGAAGGAGCCCTAGTCTCTAGGGAGAAACACAGTGAAGGAGCCCTAGTCTCTAGGGATAAACAGAGTGAAGGAGCCCTAGTCTCTAGGGAGAAACAGAGTGAAGGAGCCCTAGTCTCTAAGGAGAAACAGAGTGAAGGAGCCCTAGTCTCTAGGGAGAAACAGAGTGAAGGAGCCCTAGTCTCTAGGGAGAAACAGAGTGAAGGAGCCCTAGTCTCTAGGGAGAAACAGAGTGAAGGAGCCCTAGTCTCTATGGAGAAACAGAGTGAAGGAGCCCTAGTCTCTAGGGAGAAACAGAGTGAAGGAGCCCTAGTCTCTAGGGAGAAACAGAGTGAAGGAGCCCTAGTCTCTAGGGAGAAACAGAGTGAAGGAGCCCTAGTCTCTAGGGAGAAACAGAGTGAAGGAGCCCTAGTCTATAGGGAGAAACAGAGTGAAGGAGCCCTAGTCTCTAGGGAGAAACAGAGTGAAGGAGCCCTAGTCTCTAGGGAGAAACAGAGTGAAGGAGCCCTAGTCTCTATGGAGAAACAGAGTGAAGGAGCCCTAGTCTCTAGGGAGAAACAGAGTGAAGGAGCTCTAGTCTCTAGGGAGAAACAGAGTGAAGGAGCCCTAGTCTCTAGGGAGAAACAGAGTGAAGGAGCCCTAGTCTCTAGGGAGAAACAGAGTGAAGGAGCCCTAGTCTCTAAGGAGAAACAGAGTGAAGGAGCCCTAGTCTCTAGGGAGAAACAGAGTGAAGGAGCCCTAGTCTCTAGGGAGAAACAGAGTGAAGGAGCCCTAGTCTCTAGGGAGAAACAGAGTGAAGGAGCCCTAGTCTCTAGCGAGAAACAGAGTGAAGGAGCCCTAGTCTCTATGGAGAAACAGAGTGAAGGAGCCCTAGTCTCTAGGGAGAAACAGAGTGAAGGAGCCCTAGTCTCTAGGGAGAAACAGAGTGAAGGAGCCCTAGTCTCTAGGGAGAAACAGAGTGAAGAAGCCCTAGTCTATAGGGAGAAACAGAGTGAAGGAGCCCTAGTCTCCATAGGGAGAAACAGAGTGAAGGAGCCCTAGTCTCTAGGGAGAAACAGAGTGAAGGAGCCCTAGTCTCTAGGGAGAAACAGAGTGAAGGAGCCCTAGTCTCTAGGGAGAAACAGAGTGAAGGAGCCCTAGTCTCTATAGGGAGAAACAGAGTGAAGGAGCCCTAGTCTCTAGGGAGAAACAGAGTGAAGGAGCCCTAGTCTCTAGGGAGAAACAGAGTGAAGGAGCCCTAGTCTCTAGGGAGAAACAGAGTGAAGGAGCCCTAGTCTCTAGGGAGAAACAGAGTGAAGGAGCCCTAGTCTCTAGGGAGAAACAGAGTGAAGGAGCCCTAGTCTCTAGGGAGAAACAGAGTGAAGGAGCCCTAGTCTCTAGGGAGAAACAGAGTGAAGGAGCCCTAGTCTCTAGGGAGAAACAGAGTGAAGGAGCCCTAGTCTCTAGGGAGAAACAGAGTGAAGGAGCCCTAGTCTCTATGGAGAAACAGAGTGAAGGAGCCCTAGTCTCTAGGGAGAAACAGAGTGAAGGAGCCCTAGTCTCTAGGGAGAAACAGAGTGAAGGAGCCCTAGTCTCTATGGAGAAACAGAGTGAAGGAGCCCTAGTCTCTAGGGAGAAACAGAGTGAAGGAGCCCTAGTCTCTATGGAGAAACAGAGTGAAGGAGCCCTAGTCTCTATAAGGAGAAACAGAGTGAAGGAGCCCTAGTCTCTAGGGAGAAACAGAGTGAAGGAGCCCTAGTCTCTATGGAGAAACAGAGTGAAGGAGCCCTAGTCTCTAGGGAGAAACAGAGTGAAGGAGCCCTAGTCTCTAGGGAGAAACAGAGTGAAGGAGCCCTAGTCTCTAGGGAGAAACAGAGTGAAGGAGCCGTAGTCTCTATGGAGAAACAGAGTGAAGGAGCCCTAGTCTCTAGGGAGAAACAGAGTGAAGGAGCCCTAGTCTCTAGGGAGAAACAGAGTGAAGGAGCCCTAGTCTCTAGGGAGAAACAGAGTGAAGGAGCCCTAGTCTCTAGGGAGAAACAGAGTGAAGGAGCCCTAGTCTCTATAGGGAGAAACAGAGTGAAGGAGCCCTAGTCTCTAGGGAGAAACAGAGTGAAGGAGCCCTAGTCTCTAGGGAGAAACAGAGTGAAGGAGCCCTAGTCTATAGGGAGAAACAGAGTGAAGGAGCCCTAGTCTCTAGGGAGAAACAGAGTGAAGGAGACCTAGTCTCTAGGGAGAAACAGAGTGAAGGAGCCCTAGTCTCTAGGGAGAAACAGAGTGAAGGAGCCCTAGTCTCTAGGGAGAAACAGAGTGAAGGAGCCCTAGTCTCTAGGGAGAAACAGAGTGAAGGAGCCCTAGTCTCTAAGGAGAAACAGAGTGAAGGAGCCCTAGTCTCTAAGGAGAAACAGAGTGAAGGAGCCCTAGTCTCTAGGGAGAAACAGAGTGAAGGAGCCCTAGTCTCTATGGAGAAACAGAGTGAAGGAGCCCTAGTCTCTAGGGAGAAACAGAGTGAAGGAGCCCTAGTCTCTAGGGAGAAACAGAGTGAAGGAGGCCTAGTCTCTAGGGAGAAACAGAGTGAAGGAGCCCTAGTCTCTAGGGAGAAACAGAGTGAAGGAGCCCTAGTCTCTAGGGAGAAACAGAGTGAAGGAGCCCTAGTCTCTATAAGGAGAAACAGAGTGAAGGAGCCCTAGTCTCTAGGGAGAAACAGAGTGAAGGAGCCCTAGTCTCTAGGGAGAAACAGAGTGAAGGAGCCCTAGTCTCTAGGGAGAAACAGAGTGAAGGAGCCCTAGTCTCTAGGGAGAAACAGAGTGAAGGAGCCCTAGTCTCTAGGGAGAAACAGAGTGAAGGAGCCCTAGTCTCTAGGGAGAAACAGAGTGAAGGAGCTCTAGTCTCTAGGGAGAAACAGAGTGAAGGAGCCCTAGTCTCTATGGAGAAACAGAGTGAAGGAGCCCTAGTCTCTAGGGAGAAACAGAGAGAAGGAGCCCTAGTCTCTATGGAGAAACAGAGTGAAGGAGCCCTAGTCTCTAGGGAGAAACAGAGTGAAGGAGCTCTAGTCTCTAGGGAGAAACAGAGTGAAGGAGCCCTAGTCTCTAGTGAGAAACAGAGTGAAGGAGCCCTAGCCTTTAGGGAGAAACAGAGTGAAGGATCCCTAGTCTCTAGGGAGAAACAGAGTGAAGGAGCCCTAGTCTCTAGGGAGAAACAGAGTGAAGGAGCCCTAGTCTCTAGGGAGAAACAGAGTGAAGGAGCCCTAGTCTCTAGGGAGAAACAGAGTGAAGGAGCCCTAGTCTCTAGGGAGAAACAGAGTGAAGGAGCCCTAGTCTCTAGGGAGAAACAGAGTGAAGGAGCCCTAGTCTCTAGGGAGAAACAGAGTGAAGGAGCCCTAGTCTCTAGGGAGAAACAGAGTGAAGGAGCCCTAGTCTCTAGGGAGAAACAGAGTGAAGGAGCCCTAGTCTCTAGGGAGAAACAGAGTGAAGGAGACCTAGTCTCTAGGGAGAAACAGAGTGAAGGAGCCCTAGTCTCTATGGAGAAACAGAGTGAAGGAGCCCTAGTCTCTAGGGAGAAACAGAGTGAAGGAGCCCTAGTCTCTAGGGAGAAACAGAGTGAAGGAGCCCTAGTCTCTATAAGGAGAAACAGAGTGAAGGAGCCCTAGTCTCTAGGGAGAAACAGAGTGAAGGAGCCCTAGTCTCTAGGGAGAAACAGAGTGAAGGAGCCCTAGTCTCTAGGGAGAAACAGAGTGAAGGAGCCCTAGTCTCTAGGGAGAAACAGAGTGAAGGAGCCCTAGTCTCTAGGGAGAAACAGAGTGAAGGAGCCCTAGTCTCCATAGGGAGAAACAGAGTGAAGGAGCCCTAGTCTCTAGGGAGAAACAGAGTGAAGGAGCCCTAGTCTCTAGGGAGAAACAGAGTGAAGGAGCCCTAGTCTCTATAGGGAGAAACAGAGTGAAGGAGCCCTAGTCTCTAGGGAGAAACAGAGTGAAGGAGCCCTAGTCTCTAGGGAGAAACAGAGTGAAGGAGCCCTAGTCTCTATGGAGAAACAGAGTGAAGGAGCCCTAGTCTCTAGGGAGAAACAGAGTGAAGGAGCCCTAGTCTCTAGGGAGAAACAGAGTGAAGGAGCCCTAGTCTCTAGGGAGGAACAGAGTGAAGGAGCCCTAGTCTCTATAGGGAGAAACAGAGTGAAGGAGCCCTAGTCTCTAGGGAGAAACAGAGTGAAGGAGCCCTAGTCTCTAGGGAGAAACAGAGTGAAGGAGCCCTAGTCTCTAGGGAGAAACAGAGTGAAGGAGCCCTAGTCTCTAGGGAGAAACAGAGTGAAGGAGCCCTAGTCTATAGGGAGAAACAGAGTGAAGGAGCCCTAGTCTCTATGGAGAAACAGAGTGAAGGAGCCCTAGTCTCTAGGGAGAAACAGAGTGAAGGAGCCCTAGTCTCTAGGGAGAAACAGAGTGAAGGAGCCCTAGTCTCTAGGGAGAAACAGAGTGAAGGAGCCCTAGTCTCTAAGGCAGAAACAGAGTGAAGGAGGTTGACCTGGTGTTTGGGAGCACAGGCTCTAACGTTGAAAACAGTGTTGAAATTCCTCAGGACGAAACGGATGAAAGACCAAAGCAACAGATTTAAGTCAGACCCCAGATCTAATGTGTTGTGTTTGAAAGGCACTCCAGGGGGCCTTGGGTTTAAGCCTCAACCAGACTTCTGGGCTACTTTAAGGATTATTGTAGACATGTTTGGTTTTAAGTCTCCTGGTTTCTTCTTGACAATTGTTTTGTCTTATTTTACTCTTTTATAAAGTTAATAGACCGACAAAAATATTCACAAGTGCTTTTTCTATACAACACCTTTATTTTGTTCAAGAAGGGTTTGGCATTATCGTCTTACAAATGACTTAACTAACTTGTGTTTTTGTCTTCTCTTTCTCCTGTTGTCGTGCTGGACCTGGCTGGGGCTGTGTGGACACCAGGTAAGATCCACGTTTCATTACTTCGTCAATTGTAGTTTCCCCGACCACTATGGCGTTTTGGATTCATGACCGCTTCAAAGGCCGCTGTGGTACAGTTCACAACCATATAGTTCACAACCATTTAGTTCACAACCATTTAGTTCACAGCCATTTAGTTCACAACCATTTAGTTCACAACCACTGTGGTACAGTTCACAACCATTTAGTTCACTACCGCTGTGGTACAGTTCACAACCATTTAGTTCACAACCGCTGTGGTACAGTTCACAACCATTTAGTTCACAACCATTTAGTTAACAACCATTTAGTTAACAACCATTTAGTTCACAACCATTTAGTTCACAACCATTCAGTTCACAACCATTCAGTTCACAACCATTTAGTTCACAACCATTTAGTTCACAACCATTTAGTTCACAACCGCAGTGGTACAGTTCACAACCATTTAGTTCACAACCATTCAGTTCACAACCATTTAGTTCACAACCGCAGTGGTACAGTTCACAACCATTCAGTTCACAACCATTCAGTTCACAACCATTCAGTTCACAACCATTTAGTTCACAACAGCTGAGATTCAGTTCACAACCATTTAGTTCACAACCACTGTGGTACAGTTCACAACCATTTAGTTCACTACCGCTGTGGTACAGTTCACAACCATTCAGTTCACAACCATTCAGTTCACAACCATTCAGTTCACAACCATTTAGTTCACAACCATTTAGTTCACAACCATTTAGTTCACAACCATTTAGTTCACAACAGCTGAGATTCAGTTCACAACCATTTAGTTCACAACAGCTGAGATTCAGTTCACAACCATTTAGTTCACAACCACTGTGGTACAGTTCACAACCATTTAGTTCACAACCATTTAGTTCACAACCATATAGTTCACAACCATTTAGTTCACAACCACTTAGTTCACAACCACTTAGTTCACAACCATTTAGTTAACAACCATTTAGTTCACAACCATTTAGTTAACAACCATTTAGTTCACAACCATTTAGTTCACAACCATTTAGTTCACAACCATTTAGTTCACAACCATTTAGTTCACAACCACTTAGTTCACAACAGCTGAGATTCAGTTCACAACCATTTAGTTCACAACCATTTAGTTCACAACAGCTGAGATTCAGTTCACAACCATTTAGTTCACAACAGCTGAGATTCAGTTCACAACTCCACAATCATTTACAACACCACATATTGACAGTTGATGTCGTGGATATCGCCTTGAACCTTTACCGTTACACCAATCACATCTTCAGAACAACACTGTAGATACAGCTGACGGTAAGACCTCATCAAGGTTCGACCTAAATCAAAGTTTAATGGTCACATTTAAACATTAAACAGTGAAACGCGTGCTTTGCTAACTCTCGTCTCAACGATGTGTGCGGTCGGACGTTATACACAGGACGTCTGTAGTTTCACGCAGAACTTCAAAGCTCTGGATGATTAGAATAACTTGATGAAATCAGCCTGAATAAGTTAGTCCCCGTTTAACGTAGCAGAAGAACGTGATAGAACAGGTGAAGACTGACAGAACAACACGTGTCAGGGTGGTGTGTGTGTGTGTGTGTGTGTGTGTGTGTGTGTGTGTGTGTGTGTGTGTGTGTGTGTGTGTGTGTGTGTGTGTGTGTGTGTGTGTGTGTGTGTGTGTGTGTGTGTGTGTGTGTGTGTGTGTGTGTTCGTGTGTGTTAATACACTCCTATCTCCTTCTATCTGAAACACCAGTCAGCTCTGAACCCGTGTGATCCATTGTCCTACTTAACATTTGTCTGGCTGAATTAAATACCCATCTTGATATTTTCCTTTTGTGTCTCCCTGGGTATATAGCGACTTCATTGAACAGCGTATAATCTGTCAGTTGTTTTGTCCTGGGAAGCGCTCGACACGGCTGACGCCTGAGTAGATCAACGCAGAGTCAGTCAAATGAAAAACTAGTCTTGTCATAAGGAAGCATACTATATACAGGAAATACTGAACAAGTCGCTTCCAATATCACATTTACATGTGCAGGGATACTAGAGTGATGGAGGTAGATACAGTTTGTATACGGGTAAAGGGGACTAGGCTGCAGGATATGAGATAAACTGTCTGTGTGTGTGATCGGATTATCGTATTACACATCTCTGTCTAGATCGGATTATTTTACTACGCATCTCTTCTAGATCGGATTATTTTAATACACATCTCTTCTAGATCGGATTATTTTAATACACATCTCTTCTAGATCAGATTATTTTAATACACATCTCTTCTAGATCGGATTATTTTATTACACATCTCTACTAGATCGGATTATTTTACTACACATCTCTTCTAGATCGGATTATTTTAATACACATCTCTTCTAGATCGGATTATTTTAATACACATCTCTTCTAGATCGGATTATTTTAATACACATCTCTTCTAGATCGGATTATTTTAATACACATCTCTTCTAGATAGGATTATTTTAATACACATCTCTTCTAGATCGGATTATTTTAATACACATCTCTTCTAGATCAGATTATTTTATTACACATCTCTTCTAGATCGGATTATTTTACTACACATCTCTTCTAGATCAGATTATTTTATTACACATCTCTACTAGATCGGATTATTTTATTACACATCTCTTCTAGATCGGATTATTTTAATACACATCTCTTCTAGATCGGATTATTTTACTACACATCTCTTCTAGATCGGATTATTTTACTACACATCTCTTCTAGATCGGATTATTTTAATACACATCTCTTCTAGATCAGATTATTTTAATACACATCTCTTCTAGATCAGATTATTTTATTACACATCTCTACTAGATCGGATTATCATACTCTCTTATTATTTTAGGGTGTCTGGCTCTTCTCTCCACCCCCCCACCTCTACCCCCTGGTGCTTGTCCTGAGTGACAGGGTAGTAATCATGGAGGTTAGGGTGTCTGGCTCTTCTCTCCACCCCCCCCCACCTCTACCCCCTGGTGCTTGTCCTGAGTGACAGGGTAGTAATCATGGAGGTTAGGGTGTCTGGCTCTTCTCTCCACCCCCCCACCTCTACCCCCTGGTGCTTGTCCTGAGTGACAGGGTAGTAATCATGGAGGTTAGGGTGTCTGGCTCTTCTCTCCACCCCCCACCTCTACCCCCTGGTGCTTGTCCTGAGTGACAGGGTAGTAATCATGGAGGTTAGGGTGTCTGGCTCTTCTCTCCACCCCCCCACCTCTACCCCCTGGTGCTTGTCCTGAGTGACAGGGTAGTAATCATGTAGTTTAGGGTGTCTGGCTCTTCTCTCCACCCCCCTCACCTCTACCCCCTGGTGCTTGTCCTGAGTGACAGGGTAGTAATCATGTAGTTTAGGGTGTCTGGCTCTTCTCTCCACCCCCCTCACCTCTACCCCCTGGTGCTTGTCCTGAGTGACAGGGTAGTAATCATGTAGTTTAGGGTGTCTGGCTCTTCTCTCCACCCCCCTCACCTCACCTCTACCCCCTGGTGCTTGTCCTGAGTGACAGGGTAGTAATCATGTAGTTTAGGGTGTCTGGCTCTTCTCTCCACCCCCCTCACCCCACCTCTACCCCCTGGTGCTTGTTCTGAGTGACAGGGTAGTAATCATGTAGTTTAGGGTGTCTGGCTCTTCTCCACCCCCCCACCTCTACCCCCTGGTGCTTGTCCTGAGTGACAGGGTAGTAATCATGTAGTTTAGGGTGTCTGGCTCTTCTCTCCACCCCCCACCTCACCTCTACCCCCTGGTGCTTGTCCTGAGTGACAGGGTAGTAATCATGTAGTTTAGGGTGTCTGGCTCTTCTCTCCACCCCCCCCACCTCTACCCCCTGGTGCTTGTCCTGAGTGACAGGGTAGTAATCATGTAGTTTAGGGTGTCTGGCTCTTCTCTCCACCCCCCTCACCTCTACCCCCTGGTGCTTGTCCTGAGTGACAGGGTAGTAATCATGTAGTTTAGGGTGTCTGGCTCTTCTCTCCACCCCCCTCACCTCTACCCCCTGGTGCTTGTCCTGAGTGACAGGGTAGTAATCATGTAGTTTAGGGTGTCTGGCTCTTCTCTCCACCCCCCCACGTCACCTCTACCCCCTGGTGCTTGTCCTGAGTGACAGGGTAGTAATCATGGAGGTTAGGATGTCTGGCTCTTCTCTCCACCCCCCCCACCTCTACCCCCTGGTGCTTGTCCTGAGTGACAGGGTAGTAATCATGTAGTTTAGGGTGTCTGGCTCTTCTCTCCACCCCCCACCTCTACCCCCTGGTGCTTGTCCTGAGTGACAGGGTAGTAATCATGTAGTTTAGGGTGTGTGGCTCTTCTCTCCACCCCCCTCACCCCACCTCTACCCCCTGGTGCTTGTCCTGAGTGACAGGGTAGTAATCATGTAGTTTAGGGTGTCTGGCTCTTCTCCTCTATGATAATTACACAGTGGTTAGTCTGACAGGCTCTTGTTCTCATGTCTGACGTCAGATGAAGGGAGGGGAAATTAGAAAGGCTGTTTCCTCTCTCACATCCGTTTGCGTTTTGGTAATTAATTGGTCCGAGGGGCTGAATTCTCCTCCAAGCTTGTGTTCTTTACCAACCCCTTGACAGTCATTGTTGGATAACTCTGGGTGCTGCCCGTGTTACTGCCTGGTTTCCTGCCTAATGAATTTCACCAGGGACCTCTAGGGCAGGTCTTTAAACAAACGCACTTAGAGGCGCCAAAGGGCCCCGACGCAACCTCGCGTTCAACCTCGCGTTCAACCTCGCGTTCAACCTCGCGTTCAACCTCGCGTTCAACCTCGCGTTC
>NC_138306.1:94257500-94270000 GCF_965601325.2 Salmo salar | reverse complement strand
CAATGTGGTTAGTGACAGGCTGTGATGGGGATGACAGGCTGTGATGGGGATGACAGGTCAACGTGGTTAGTGACAGGCTGTGATGGGGATGACAGGTCAATGTGTTACAGCAGATTAGTGACAGGCTTTGTGTATCTCTTGACACCACCCCCACCTCATCTCCTCCTGAGGCCACTGAGCCACGGAACAGGAAGTTGAGAGTGATTCCATTTAGAACCTTGGCAGGATCCTGGATTCCCCACCTGCTCAGTGAACCGTCTCTCTCTCCTTCCCTCTCTATCTTTCTGTCTCTCCTCCATCCTTCCTTCCCTCCCTCCTTTTCTCTCTCCTTCCCTCTATCTTTCTGTCTCCCCTCCCTCCCTCCCTCCCTCCCTCCCTCCCTCCCTCCCTCCCTCCCTCCTTCTCTCTCTTCTCTCTCGCCCACCTTCACATTCTGTTCCTGGTAGAAGGCGCCTGCCCGCCAGCCGTGATCGTAGCGCAGCGCCACATTCCAGAGGCCCTGTATGAACTGTGGGATTACACCAGAGAATCCTGTATTATTAGTGTCGCATGGCCGCCAGGCAAGTGGGTGTCTCTGCCTCCTCTGCCTCCTCTGCCTCCTCTGCCTCCTCTGCCTCCTCTGCCTCCTCTGCCTCCTCTGCCTCCTCTGCCTCCTCTGCCTCCTCTGCCTCTCCTACAATCTCTGCAGCTCCCAGAACGGAGCAGGGAGCTGGGCTGGGAAGCAGGGGACAGAGGGACAGGTGGAGAGGGTGGAGATCGGGTACAGGCTTTTAGGCAATCTAAATATTTGAATGCCATATGGGATTGGGATTAAATGTAGGGGGGGGGAATCTGTGGATGTGGATGCAGGTTCACAGTTGGTCTACATCCCAAATGGCACCCTATGCCCTAGATAGTGCACTACTTTGGACCAGCCAAATGGCACACTATGCCCTAGATAGTGCACTACTTTGGACCAGCCAAATGGCACACTATGCCCTAGATAGTGCACTACTTTGGACGAGAGCCCGGGGCCATTTGGGTTCCATTTGGGATGTAGATTTTACAGTGAGGTTAAACCTCTTGGCATGTGGCAAAGCTTCCTCTTCTTAGTTCCTCTACAATGTATTCTTCTGAGGTTTGCTCAGTAATTTAATTTGAGGTAATTGTAGAGAGGATCTATAATTAAAGGGATTAAAATGCCATTTATAGATGGGCCAGAGAAAGAAGTAGAGATGAAGAGGAAGGCTCTGGCTCCTTCGGCTCTCTCCCTCCCCTCCCTCACTCCCTCCCTCACTCCCTCCCTCACTCCCTCCCATCTTCCCTTCCTCCTTCCCTCCTTCCCTCACTCACTCACTCCCTCCCTCCCATCTTCCCTCCTTCCCTCCTTCCCTCTTCCCATCTTCCCTCCTTCCCCTCCCTCCTTCCCTCCTTCCCCTCCCTCTTTCCCTCCTTCCCTCTTTCTCCTCCCTCCCTCTTTCCCTCCTTCCCATTCTTCCCCTCCCTCCCTCCCTCCCTCCCTCCCTCCCTCCCTCCCTCCCTCCCTCCCTCCCTCCCTCCCTCCCTCCCTCCCTCTCATCATCCTCTCCTCTGCTCGTCCGTCTTGTCTAATGTCACTTTATCTGACGTGATACAACCTTAAAGCTGCAATATGTAACATTTTGGTTGACCCAACTAAATTCACATAGAAATTTGAGTTATAGATTTGAGATTCTCATTGAAAGTCTAACAAGTGGTAGATCAGTTTTATGCCAGCTATTTCTGTACTTCCCATTCTTAAGTTTAGATTTTGCATCTTTTACTTTGGGTTTTGTTCACCAGTTTCAAACACATGAAACAACAATAGTTTTGATTAAGGAAAATAAACTTCCAGGCGGTGTAGATGGTACAGTGATTCTCTACACTATAAATTGCTCATTTTGTCAAAAAAAAATGAAATTAGGAGAACTATTAGAATTTGTGTAACCAGGAAATGGCAACCTTAAAACCAACACAAAATACTCTGAGTTAATTTTCCAAAAGAAAGAAATGACCTCACTACATTTTGATTGAACGTTTGCAAAAATAGATAAATATTAAAATAACATAACTATTCAGAGCCTTGTTTGCTCAGTACTTTGTTGAAGCACCTTTGGCATTGATTACAGCCTTGAGTCTTGAGCTTGGCACACCTGTATTTGGGGAGTTTCTTCCATTCTTCTCTGCAGATCCTCTCAAGCTCTGTCAGGTTGGATGAGGAGCGTCGCTGCATAGCTATTTTCAGGTCTCTCCAGAGATGGGGGCGGCAGGCAGCCTAGTGGATATAATATTGGGCCAGTAAACCGAAAGGTTGTTAGATCGAATCCCTGAGCTGCCAAGGTAAAAATCTGTCGTTCTGCCCCTGAACAAGGCAGCTAACCCAGGCCGTCATTGTAAATAAGAACTTGTTCTCAACTAACTTGCGTAGCTAAATAAAGGTTAAATAAGATTAGATGTTTGATCGGGCTCAAGTCCGGTCTCTGGCTGGGCCACTCAAGGACAGTTAGAGACTTGACCCGAAGCCACTCCTGCATTGTCATGGCTGTGTGCTTAGGGTTGTTGTCCTGTTGGAAGATGAACTTTCACCCCAGTCTGAGGTCCTGACCACTCTGGAGCAAGTTTTCATCAAGGATCTCTCTGTACTTTGCTCCGTTCATCTTTCCCTCGATCCTGACTATCCTCCCAGTTTCTGTCGCTGAAAAACATAATCAAAGCATGATGTTGCCAATCTTGGTTTTATCAGACCAGAGAATCTTATTTTACAAAGTCTGAGAGTGCTTTAGGTGCTTTTGTCAAACTCCAAGTGGGCTGTCATGTGCATAACAAAATGTGGAAAAGTCAAGGGGTCTGAATACTTTCCGAATGCACTGTATCTTGCTACCATGTGTCGTGTCTTTGGCTATGCCGGATTAAATTATATGACATGCTATTCTATAAAATCCTTTCTCTGTAATTAATATTACGAGCTAATCATGTAAATGTAATTAACTAGAAAGTCGGGGCACCACGAAAGAGTGTTTATAGAGCTGTTATCTTCCGAATAAACTCTAAAAGACCTAGTAATATTTTACATCAATAGCAGTCAATATTAATCGTCACCTTATTTCAGTCTCATCTGAACATCGTAAATTATTGGTTATCTTCACGAACCCTGGCTAACAAGTTGAATCAGCAATACAAACTTTGGATTAATTATTTATTTACTAAATACCTAACTAATCACACAGAATTACATATAATGGATCATACATTGATTACAAATTATGTCATAAAGAAAACGTCCCTGGTGGACGGAGCCGACATGACGGCTGGTTACACAAAGAGAGGGGGTTGGGCTTGAATGAAAGCGCAGGAGGACTGAAGAACAAAGGGAGAAGCCATGCTATCGTAAATACAGAATCTTATGCATTCTAAATAACCGCCCATTTGGAAAAGGAAAATGCTATAAATATTTACTCTGAGCTGCGCTTCGGTAGGTTGGTCGTAGATGCTGGCCGTGTTGCCCAACAGAGATCTTCCTTGTCCTTTTAAGAGTTTCTCTGGTGGTAATCCGAATACTTGGCAGTGTCGTGTTGTTTGTTAGAAGAGATCCTTTGTCTGTCCTTTCCTAGCCCACGTTTACAGCGGCCGCTGCAAACTCAACGGCTAGGAGGTATCACTTCTGTAGTGAATAAGAGTTCAAAGTTCATACCATTCGCAACCAAAGCTCACGCTGAGGTTGGCTTAGTTCTGTAGTTGACATGTTAGTCCTTTTAACGTGGGACCGTCGTCCTCACGTCCTCAGAACAGCTTATTATCTGAATCCTTCTGACATCGGACCGTCGCCCTAATGTACCCGGAACAGCTTATTATCTGAGTCCTTCTGACATCGGACCATCGCCCTAATGTACCCAGAACAGATTATTATCTGAATCCTTCTGACATCGGACCGTCGCCCTAATGTACCCGGAACAACAAGTTATTTGCCCTTTTAACTCAGAGGCTGCAGGCCTCGCGTACTCGGAACAGGAGGGTACATTTTCGTCAAGGGCTTATATAGTGGAGGGAGAGAAGGGTGTGTTTCATAGTTTATAACCCATGTCTCTTCACAGGGGCGGGCCACTGATTGAGCAGGGCTCTAACCTTATGAAAACCCAATTCTCTCATTTGGAAGATAAAATTACATTTCATCTTTTCACAAATAGTTTCATATTTAAACATTTAAATTGCACATCAATTCCATGTGAATCTGATAACTAGAATGTGTAGACTTTCCCAGATACAGTTTATGTCGTCCTGTCATCAGTAATAATGTCTCAGACGACAACTGATCTGACATCATATTCATTAAGTACCAACGCATATTTTCAACTGGTTCTATTACCGAAATATGGTTCCTTTCCCCCCACTTGTTTGATGTTCCCCGACACTCTATGTTTAACAAAGGCTTTTCAAGAGTCCTTCAGTAGAGACAGAGCGAGAGGGAAGGGAGAAAGGTATTTATGGGGGGTCATAAATCTTACCCACAGCCCTACGTCATGACACATGGAAAGGTAAATACCTGTCTATTTGTTGAAAAATCACCTTAATTATTTAGTCATATCCCAGCTTACCTACTTGCCTACACTGAACAACTTTTTTTATTTTTAAATACATGAGCAAAAAATATTCAATTTTATTTGGAATGACAAGCCAGACAAAATTAAACGGGTATATTTGTATAATGAATATGAATTCAGACGCCTAAAATGATTAAATATGAATGCGTTGGACCTCTCAGTAAAGGGTTCAGTCATACAACAGTTCAACTTAAATCTCTGGCAGATTAGTAAGAATGACTCACCCCATGTTCAAGAATGACCATTTTCCCTTTATTCAGATTACAACCTCTCACTTTAGTAAATAATCTAAAAAATATCAGTATTTAAAAAAAATAAGCCATAGAAAGATAGTTGTAATTTCAGTTTAATCCGCCAGAAAAGAAATAACAAATATTACAACACATATTATGGTTAAACTCAAATATAGTAATTTATTTAAAATATATATATATATAGTTTATATATTTTGGAGATTTATTTTTCTTTAAAGCGTATACTCTTGGCACTAAAGACCAAAATTGTTCAAAGACATTTTTGATTAATAACAAAAGTTTTCAGTTTCATTTAAGGACCAACAAAATGTACAGCTGCCCCGTACAGGTTTCAAAATAGTTGTGAAGGGATTTTTGATGTACCGATTCCCCGGCATATGGTTTTATGAACTGATAACACCAAACGATGCTGGATTAAACACTTGAAGTTTTTCCAGTTAAAATTAGCATGCACAATTTTTGCAACCAATATAATGTTTTATATATATATGGGGGATACAACCTTCCCAGTTCTGCAGATTTTTCTGCGAAGAGACACAATCATAAGATCATTTGTTTTAGCTTGTTTCTGGTCGCAGGTTCAGGAACGGTTTCGAAAACGCTGCAAATTACACCGCTGAGTGTCTTGAAAAGCCGATAGTCAATCAATCAATAATTATATTTATTTATTTCACCTTTATTTACCCAGGTAGGCAAGTTGAGAACAAGTTCTCATTTACAATTGCGACCTGGCCAAGATAAAGCAAAAGCAGTTCGACACAAACAACAACACATATAATATATTATAATAATATTATAATACTGTTAGTAAACATTTTCAGACTAGAAAGGTTCAGAACTTCTATGAAACATTACAGCACAGGTAAAACATATATGGCAAATAGAAATCCAAACCTGGATGGTGTTCAGAGATAGATGGGAGGGGTTGAGGGGAGCTGAAGGATGGGACTGGATGGTGGTCAGAGATAGATGGGAGGGGTTGAGGGGAGCTGAAGGATGGGACTGGATGGTGGTCAGAGATAGATGGGAGGGGTTGAGGGGAGCTGAAGGATGGGACTGGATGGTGGTCAGAGATAGATGGGAGGGGTTGAGGGGAGCTGAAGGATGGGACTGGATGGTGGTCAGAGATAGATGGGATGGGTTGAGGGGAGCTGAAGGATGGGACTGGATGGTGGTCAGAGATAGATGGGAGGGGTTGAGGACAGCTGAAGGATGGGACTGGATGGTGGTCAGAGATAGATGGGAGGGGTTGAGGGGACTAAAAACAAACAAAAGATAACCTTTGTAAAACAGACTGTATCCGTAAATGTATATAGTATGTTTAAGCTGGAAGTAGAAGCCTAAGAGTTGTTGTCCATTCGTTTACTCCACTTAGAGGAGAGATGGTAGTGTTCAAGTGAGATAATAAAATATATAAATATATATATTTATTTATGAGGAATAGGAACGGTTGCTGACAATTACATTGATAGAACTCACAATCTCTATAGTCAATATCAACTCTGATCTAGACCCCCTCCCCCTGCAAAATCCTTGATTCAGCCTTGTTCATCAGTAGATCTCCTTCAGTCATAACATTAGTCTTCCTGATGAGGAATGGAGGATTCAGAGTGTATCTTTCTCTGTGACGATCCCTTGTGACTGTCTCATTCTCTCAACAACAACAAGTTCTCAGTCTCACTGCAGAATCAGACTGCAAAACCCTTTCGGTTTAAGTTAAGGGGTTAAGGTCTGGGATGGACATGTAACAGACTCCCATCCTCCTTCAACGTCCCACAATGCTGTAGCATTACAGAAACCTACTGGATGGTAATAGACTCCCATCCTCCTTCAACTTCCCATAATGCTGTAGCATTACATAAACCTACTGGACGCTAATAGGCTCCCATCCTCCTTCCCCTTCCCACAATGCTGTAGCATTACAGAAACCTACTGGACGGTAACAGACTCCCATCCTCCTTCCCCTTCCCACAATGCTGTAGCATTACAGAAACCTACTGGACGGTAACAGACTCCCATCCTCCTTCCCCTTCCCATAATGCTGTAGCATTACAGAAACCTACTGGACGGTAATAGACTCCCATCCTCCTTCCCCTTCCCACAATGCTGTAGCATTACAGAAACCTACTGGACGGTAATAGGCTCCCATCCTCCTTCCCCTTCCCACAATGCTGTAGCATTACAGAAACCTACTGGACGGTAATAGGCTCCCATCCTCCTTCCCCTTCCACAATGCTGTAGCATTACAGAAACCTACTGGACGGTAACAGACTCCCATCCTCCTTCCCCTTCCCATAATGCTGTAGCATTACAGAAACCTACTGGACGGTAACAGACTCCCATCCTCCTTCCCCTTCCCACAATGCTGTAGCATCGAATAAACTTACTGGACTGTAATAGCGCTCACCGTTGCCCCAAGTGGCCGGTTTTGACATCGTCTCCCGACGTGCTGCTTTCCTGCTTATCTTGAGCGATCCTTCACCAGCCTCCTGAGAGGAGTGTCTGGCTCCCTGGCCTTCATTTCTGACGGGCTGGGGGGTCGAGGTCAGGGGGAGATGAGGGGTTCGGACAGGGCAAAGTTTGCTATCACGCTATTTCACTTCAGCAGAGGTCCTTGACCCCATCATGGTGCCAGAGTTCCTGTTGATGTTTTGACCAAAGATGGGAAAATAATGGACTTCTACATCTCATGTCCACTGAATGGGAGCAGCAGGACTAGCAGGGGAGGGTGCCGTTTACAATTAAATAGACATTGTTCTCTCTCTCTCTCTCTCTCTCTCTCTCTCTCTCTCTCTGTTTCTCTCTCTATCTATCTTTCTGTCTTTCTTTCTCTCCCTTTTCTCTCTCGCTTTCCTCTCTCTCCTCTCTCTCTCTCTCTCGCTCTCTCTCTCTCTCGCTCTCTCTCTCTCTCTCTCTCTCCTCTCTCTCTCCTCTCTCTCTCTCTCCTCTCTCTCTCCTCTCTCTCCCTCTCTCTCTCCTCTCTCCCTCTCTCTCTCCTCTCTCTCTCTCTCCCCTCTCTCTCTCTCTCCTCTCTCTCTTTCCTCTCTCTTTATCTCGCTCTCTCTCTCCTCTCTCTCTCTCCTCTCTCTCTTTCCTCTCTTTCCAAGACAGATTGTTGTATTGTCTTTGTGCAGTTGAATGATTCTCTCTCTCTCTCACACACTCAAACACACACACACACTCAAACACACACACACGCTTGGAACAACTTCAACAGTTATTTCACACAGACTGCTATCTGATTATTATTCCCCCTCTTACATAATGACAACATGAAACAGTTTGCTAGCCGGAGACAGACACCAAAGACAATAACTCAGAGGAAGACATATTGCTACATATTACTGTTCTAATGTGTTTCAAGACATTTCCAGACATCATCCCCACTCATGCCAACAACAATACCTGTTTGAAGTAATTATAAAAAGACATGGGGGAAAAAAATATGCTGGAGCAATTAAATGACAGTGGCTTGTGAGAGTGGGCCAGCTGACCGTCTGGCACCCTGCTCCTCTCTGAGTTGTAATGATTAAACACACTAATTAGATGTTGCAACACTCACATCACCACTTTGGTAACAGCCCTACCTTCACCAAGGATGATTGTAATTGATGGGTTTGTATTTTGCAGTATGTCTTCCGACTTAACACAAAAGACGAGAGAGAGAGAGAGAGAGAGAGAGAGAGAGAGAGAGAGAGAGAGAGAGAGAGAGAGAGAGAGAGAGAGAGGGGGAGGGAGGGAGGGAGGGAGGGAGGGAGAGGGAGAGAGAGAGAGAGAGAGAGAGAGAGAGAGAGAGAGAGAGAGAGAGAGAGAGAGAAGGAGAGAGAGAGAGAGGAGAGAGAGAGAGAGAGAGAGACAGAGACAGAGACAGAGACAGAGAGAGAACAACATCGAGTCATAACAGTGTGAAGTAATTAGCTGATGTTCTTATTTTCACAACGACACAGTCCCGAGCTCCAACAGGAAATCAAATCAAATGTTATTGGTCACATGCACGTATTTATCAGACGTTATTGCGGGTTTATATCGAAATGCTTGGGGCCCCACAGTTTTCACCTTCTCCGCTGCGGTCCAGTCGATGTGGATAGGGGGGCGTGCTCCCTCTGCTGTTTCCTGAAGTTCACGATCCGATCCTTTGTTTTGTTGACGTTGAGGGAGAAGTTATTTTTCTGGCACCACACTCCGCCAGGGGCCCTCACCTCCTCCCTGTAGGATGTCTCGTCGTTGTTGGTAATCAGGCCTGATACTGTTGCGTCGTCTGCAAACTTGATCATTGAGTTGGAGGCGTGCGTTGTTATGCTGTCATGTGAACAGGGAGTACAGGAAGTACAGGAAGGGGCTGAGCACGCTCCCTTGTGGGGCCCCTGTGTTGAGGATCAGTGTAGTAGAGGTGTTGTTTCTCCTACCTTCACCATCACGAAGTCCAGGACCCAGTTGCAAAGGGCGGGGTTGAGACCCAGGGCCTCAAGCTTAATGATGAGCTTGGAGGGTACTATGGTGTTGAAGGCTGAGCTGTAGTCAATGAACAGCATTCTTACATAGGTGTTCCTCTTTTCCAGATGGGACAGGGCAGTGTGCAGTGCGATGGCGATCGCGTCATCTGTGGGTCTATTGGGAACAAGTATCCCAATTGAAGTTTAGTGGGAATACTGCCATCTATCCACGGTTTCTGGTTAGGGTATCTTTTAATAGTTACCGTGGAAACAACATCTTCTATACACTTCCTGATAAACTCAGTCACTGTATCAGTGTATAAAACATCAGTGTTATTCTGACAGGTTAACCCGGGAAACATATCCCAGTCCGCTATGATCAAAACCATCTCCAAGCATGGATTCTGATTGGTCAGAAAATAACTCATCACGGGTACTTCCTGTTTGAATTTCTGCCTATAGGAAGGGAGGAGCAGAATGTGGATGTTGTTGTTTTTAATTGTTGTTTTTTGTGTTGTGTTGTGTGTGTGTGTGTGTGTGTGTGTGTGTGTGTGTGTGTGTGTGTGTGTGTGTGTGTGTGTGTGTGTGTGTGTGTGTGTGTGTGTGTGTGTGTGTGTGTGTGTGTGTGTGTGTGTGTGTTTGTGTCTTGCGGTGCTGTCAGAGGTGGACCTGAGCGAGTGTCAGCAGTAGATACCGACTCCTGGTGAGAAAGAGGTTGACATGAACGAGACTGAAGTGCCGTGCTGTCAGGTCAACTCAGAACTGGTCTCAGCTGATTTCTGGCTGTAAGCCTCGTTCACCTGTCTCTTCTGTACAGAAGGCTTTCTGAGGATGGTGGGTCAACAGACCCACATAATGGCGAGGGCGTCCAAAGGTGTTTTTTCTGGGATGGGACTTGGATTTCTCTTCCTTATGTTTTAGGAAGCCATAGTGACTATTGGGCTTCTATGAAGGGACATGCTGTATTTGAAATGAATCGTCTCCCATCGGTCTGGGTAAAGTGATTTTGTTTCACTGTTACAGTTAGAAAGGCACAGGGAGAAAACAATCTACCATTTGGCACAGTGACATTATGAGAAGATATGATGAACAAACCAACAGTAGCCTGCTTAGTCTTGCCATGAGGCAGAGAGCGTTGAGCCCACACAACAGTCTGTGAGAATATGTTATTGTCCGCTGCCAATTTAAAATGTTTGAGTCTAAAATTATTTGATTTGGCAAAACCCCCAAAAAATACCACTCCATATGTTCTGTTCATTCAAAACATGATTTGGTAGAGGATTTAGCTTTCCACCTCAGAACTGAGCTGTTGATTAAATACAACACAAGTTAATAGCTGGTACACTTCAATGACAACTCAGTGACACTTCAATGACAACTTCCAATAGGTCTAGCTGTCTAACCTAACGCCTTGAACCTGAACAATTAAATAATGTAGTTTACTTCTACCTTCTTTTGATTAAAGGGTCTGTTAATGATGGTAACGTCCGTTCTTATACCTTCTTTTGACCAGGACGTATAGGGCTCTGGCACCATATTCCCTATGCAGTGCACTACTTTTGACCAGGACTTATAGGGCTCTGGCACCATATTCCCTATGCAGTGCACTACTTTTGACATTTTTACATCTACGTCATTTAGCAGACACTCTTATCCAGAGCAACTTACAGTAGTGAATGCATACGTTTCATTTCATGCATTTATTTTTATTTTATGTTTTGTACTGGCCCCCCGTGGGAATCGAACCCACAACCCTGGCTTTGCACACACCATGCTGGCGTTGCAAATACCATGCTCTACCAACTGAGCCACAGGGCCCATAGGGCTCTGTAGTGCACTATGTAAGGAATTGGGTTCCATTTAGGATCCAGCCTAAATCTACCATTAAATGCACTCTGAAACATTCTTTATGATAGTGGACAGTAGACCAGAAACTAGAGAAGAATTTCCAGTGTGTACGTGTAAAGTCAAGTTTAGTTCTAAAACCTTCCTTGTGAAGTTGCCTGAAGTTTCAAAAAACTTTGCTTTCAAAATGTTCCTAGATTGTTTTAGGTCTAGAGAAAAACCAAGGTAGACAGGACCAACACGTGTGATTTTAGAGGAGACTGCACCTAGGTTACCAAGGTAGACGGGGTCACCACTTTTATTGTTAAACATGTTGTATACTATAGGACAATCTATAAAGATGATTAAACAATTATATGGTACCACCATTATTAGAATGTTGACTTGTAAATTATTAAATTAACTAATAGTTTTCCAGAAGCACGAGGAATGAGGGAAGATTGAAGATTTGAGAGAAAGAGAGAGAGAGAGAGGAGAGAGCGAGACAGAGAGAGAGCGAGACAGAGAGAGAGACAGAGAGGGAGAGAGAAAGGAGAGAGAGAGGAGACGGAGAGACAGAGAGAGAGAGACAGAGAGAGAGCGACAGAGAGAGCGAGAGAGAGACAGAGAGGAGAGAGAGGTGAGAGAGAGGAGACAGAGAGACACAGAGAGAGAGAGAGAGAGAGAGAGGGGTGAGAGAGGAGACAGAGAGACAGAGAGAGAGAGAGAGAGAGAGAGAGAGGTGAGAGAGAGGAGACAGAGAGACAGAGAGAGAGACACAGAGAGAGAGACAGGGAGGAGAGAGAGAGAGAGAGAGAGAGACACAGAGAGGAGAGAGAGAGAGACACAGAGAGGAGAGAGAGAGAGAGAGAGAGAGAGAGACAGAGAGGAGAGAGAGAGAGAGAGAGAGAGAGAGACAGAGAGGAGAGAGAGAGAGAGGAGAGAGAGAGAGAGAGAGAGAGAGAGAGGGGAGGAGAGAGAGAGAGAGAGAGACAGGGAGGAGAGAGAGAGAGAGAGACAGAGAGGAGAGAGAGAGAGAGGAGAGAGAGAGAGAGAGAGAGAGAGAGAGGAGAGAGAGAGAGAGATCAGAGAGGAGAGAGAGAGAGAGAGAGGAGAGAGAGAAAGAGAGAGAGAGAGGGAGAGAGAGAGAGAGAGAGAGACAGGGAGGAGAGAGAGAGAGAGAGAGACACAGAGAGGAGAGAGAGAGAGAGACACAGAGAGGAGAGAGAGAGAGAGAGGAGAGAGAGAGAGAGACAGAGAGAGAGAGAGAGAGAGAGAGAGGAGAGAGAGAGAGATAGAGAGGAGAGAGAGAGACAGAGAGGAGAGAGAGAGAGGAGAGAGAGAGAGAGAGAGAGAGAGAGGGAGGAGAGAGAGAGAGAGGAGAGACAGGGAGG
>NC_138306.1:94240000-94252500 GCF_965601325.2 Salmo salar | reverse complement strand
CCTCACAGTGAAATGCTGAATACAACAGGTGTAGTAGACCTTACAGTGAAATGCTGAATACAACAGGTGTAGTAGACCTTACAGTGAAATGCTGAATACAACAGGTGTAGTAGACCTTACAGTGAAATGCTGAATACAACAGGTGTAGTAGACCTTACAGTGAAATGCTGAATACAACAGGTGTAGGTAGACCTTACAGTGAAATGCTGAATACAACAGGTGTAGGTAGACCTCACAGTGAAATGCTGAATACAACAGGTGTAGTAGACCTTACAGTGAAATGCTGAATACAACAGGTGTAGTAGACCTTACAGTGAAATGCTGAATACAACAGGTGTAGTAGACCTTACAGTGAAATGCTGAATACAACAGGTGTAGTAGACCTTACAGTGAAATGCTGAATACAACAGGTGTAGTAGACCTTACAGTGAAATGCTGAATACAACAGGTGTAGTAGACCTTACAGTGAAATGCTGAATACAACAGGTGTAGTAGACCTTACAGTGAAATGCTGAATACAACAGGTGTAGTAGACCTTACAGTGAAATGCTGAATACAACAGGTGTAGGAGACCTTACAGTGAAATGCTGAATACAACAGGTGTAGTAGACCTTACAGTGAAATGCTGAATACAACAGGTGTAGTAGACCTTACAGTGAAATGCTGAATACAACAGGTGTAGTAGACCTTACAGTGAAATGCTGAATACAACAGGTGTAGTAGACCTTACAGTGAAATGCTGAATACAACAGGTGTAGTAGACCTCACAGTAGACCTCAAAGGCTTACTTACGAGCCCCTAACCGACAATGCACTTTCAAAAAATACTGAATAAAATGAAGAGATAAAAGTAACAAGTAATTAAAGAGCAGCAGTAAAAAAAATAACAATATATACAGGGGGGTGCCGGGACAGAGTCAATGTGCGGAGGCACTGGTTAGTTGAGGTAATATGTACATGTAGGTAGAGTTAATTAAACTGACTATGCATAGATGATAACAGAGAGTGGCAGCGGTGTGTGGAGAGAGAGAGGAGGAGAAGGGGATTGTCTGGGTAGTCATTTGACTAGATGTTCAGGAGTCTTATGGCTTGGGGGTAGAAGTAGGTGGGGGTGAAGTGACAATGCATATCATCTGTAACACAATTTATAGACAGTAAGGTGGTACTGCGGCATTACGACCCCCCCCCCCCCCCCCGGGTCATCAGGAATAACTGGAGCTTCCTGGAGGTGGCGACATGTTCAGAAATTACAATTATTATTGAGGGAGGGAGGGAGGGAGCAGAGAGCGAGGGATGTATTTCTACACCGCAATTATAGTCTTCTCCAGGGAAGAACCAGAGTCTATTTTATTATCTTATATCTCCAGGCTGCAGAGGACAGGAAATGATCAACACTTTTCTATTAGACATTCTGACGCACTTCTGCTTGAAACCAACAGACAAACTGTGCCCTATTCCCTATATAGTGCACTACTTTAGTCCAGGGCCCTATAGAACCCTATTCCCTATATAGTGCACTACTTTAGACCAGGGCCTTATAGAACCCTATTCCCTATATAGTGCACTACTTTAGACCAGGGCCTTATAGAACCCTATTCCCTATATAGTGCACTACTTTAGACCAGGGGCCTACAGAACCCTATTCCCTATATATAGTGCACTACTTTAGACCAGGGCCCTATAGAACCCTATTCCCTATATATAGTGCACTACTTTAGACCAGGGGCCTATAGAACCCTATTCCCTATATAGTGCACTACTTTAGACCAGGGCCCTATAGAACCATATTCCATATATAGTGCACTACTTTAGACCAGGGCCTTATAGAACCCTATTCCCTATATAGTGCACTACTTTAGACCAGGGCCTTATAGAACCCTATTCCCTATATAGTGCACTACTTGAGACCAGGGGCCTACAGAACCCTATTCCCTATATATAGTGCACTACTTTAGACCAGGGCCCTATAGAACCCTATTCCCTATATATAGTGCACTACTTTAGACCAGGGGCCTATAGAACCCTATTCCCTATATTGTGCACTACTTTAGACCAGAGCCCTATAGAACCCTATTCCATATATAGTGCACTACTTTAGTCCAGGGCCCTATAGAACCCTATTCCCTATATAGTGCACTACTTTAGGCCAGGGCCTTATAGAACCCTATTCCCTATATATAGTGCACTACTTTAGACCAGGACCCTATAGAACCCTATTCCCTATATATAGTGCACTACTTTAGACCAGGGCCCTATAGAACTCTATTCCATATATAGTGCACTACTTTAGACCAGGGCCCTATAGAACCCTATTCCCACCACCACAAATATCTCTGTGTCTGTCTCTCTGTCTCTCTGTCTCTGTCTCTCTGTCTCTGTCTCCGATGGCCTCTCGCCGTCTCTCTCTCTCTCTCTCTCTCGCTCTCTCTCTCTCTCTCTCTCTCCGTCTCTCTCTCTCTCTCTGTCTCTCTGTCATCTGACTCTGTCTTTCTCTGGATGGTCCTGGTGGAAGGAGATTACAGTGTGATGATATCAGGACAGTCAGTCTCCTCATCAAACTGAGTTGTGTCAGATGTGCTGCTATGATCCAGCCTGTTAGCTCTGACAGAACACTCACTCTCTCTCGCTCTCTCTCTCTCTCTGTCTCTCTCTCTCTCACAGAGCGATAGCTCCACTTCTGCTGGTTCACACTTCCTCTGTCGTTCTCTGCTAATGGTCTCACTGAGAGAGAGAGAGAGGCTAGTGTGGATCTGTGTTTTATCTCTGTTCTGTCTACTATGACACACTACAGTCATCTCTCCACAGCGGAGTCATTTTTTCAGTTACCACGCTGTCACTTAAAAAAAAAAAAAAATTCAAGTGTCGTGTAGATGCTTGACTCCACTGTATCAAATCCATCCTGGCCCAAATCCATCCGTGCTTGGAGAAGAGGCTGAATCCTCATTCACACTGCCTCATTTACAAGCCAGCTGGCAGAGACGGCTGAAATTACAGCATTACACTTTTGTTCTCTGGGTAATTGAATCAGAAACGAATGCGTACACAAAGTCACGTGTCACGTGTAAGATACTACGGGTTATAAATACGCCCTACTTAGTGGGATTGTGACTCTGATTGGATCATTTTAACATGGTGAAAAGGAGGCAGGGAAACAAGTTCCGGAAAATGCCAGAAAAATCACTTCACTGTGTAGTCTGGATAATGTCTGGAGTCTAATGTAGTTAACATGAAACACTGAAATCACTTCACTGTGTAGTCTGGATAATGTCTGGAGTCTAATGTAGTTAACATGAAACACTGAAATCACTTCACTGTGTAGTCTGGATAATGTCTGGAGTCTAATGTAGTTAACATGAAACACTGAAATCACTTCACTGTGTAGTCTGGATAATGTCTGGAGTCTAATGTAGTTAACATGAAACACTGAAATCACTTCACTGTGTAGTCTGGATAATGTCTGGAGTCTAATGTAGTTAACATGAAACACTGAAATCACTTCACTGTGTAGTCTGGATAATGTCTGGAGTCTAATGTAGTTAACATGAAACACTGAAATCACTTCACTGTGTAGTCTGGATAATGTCTGAAGTCTAATGTAGTTAACATGAAACACTGAAATCACTTCACTGTGTAGTCTGGATAATGTCTGGAGTCTAATGTAGTTAACATGAAACACTGAAATCACTTCACTGTGTAGTCTGGATAATGTCTGGAGTCTAATGTAGTTAACATGAAACACTGAAATCACTTCACTGTGTAGTCTGGATAATGTCTGGAGTCTAATGTAGTTAACATGAAACACTGAAATCACTTCACTGTGTAGTCTGGATAATGTCTGGAGTCTAATGTAGTTAACATGAAACACTGAAATCACTTCACTGTGTAGTCTGGATAATGTCTGAAGTCTAATGTAGTTAACATGAAACACTGAAATCACTTCACTGTGTAGTCTGGATAATGTCTGGAGTCTAATGTAGTTAACATGAAACACTGAAATCACTTCACTGTGTAGTCTGGATAATGTCTGGAGTCTAATGTAGTTAACATGAAACACTGAAATCACTTCACTGTGTAGTCTGGATAATGTCTGGAGTCTAATGTAGTTAACATGAAACACTGAAATCACTTCACTGTGTAGTCTGGATAATGTCTGGAGTCTAATGTAGTTAACATGAAACACTGAAATCACTTCACTGTGTAGTCTGGATAATGTCTGGAGTCTAATGTAGTTAACATGAAACACTGAAATCACTTCACTGTGTAGTCTGGATAATGTCTGGAGTCTAATGTAGTTAACATGAAACACTGAAATCACTTCACTGTGTAGTCTGGATAATGTCTGAAGTCTAATGTAGTTAACATGAAACACTGAAATCACTTCACTGTGTAGTCTGGATAATGTCTGGAGTCTAATGTAGTTAACATGAAACACTGAAATCACTTCACTGTGTAGTCTGGATAATGTCTGGAGTCTAATGTAGTTAACATGAAACACTGAAATCACTTCACTGTGTAGTCTGGATAATGTCTGGAGTCTAATGTAGTTAACATGAAACACTGAAATCACTTCACTGTGTAGTCTGGATAATGTCTGGAGTCTAATGTAGTTAACATGAAACACTGAAATCACTTCACTGTGTAGTCTGGATAATGTCTGGAGTCTAATGTAGTTAACATGAAACACTGAAATCACTTCACTGTGTAGTCTGGATAATGTCTGAAGTCTAATGTAGTTAACATGAAACACTGAAATCACTTCACTGTGTAGTCTGGATAATGTCTGGAGTCTAATGTAGTTAACATGAAACACTGAAATCACTTCACTGTGTAGTCTGGATAATGTCTGAAGTCTAATGTAGTTAACATGAAACACTGAAATCACTTCACTGTGTAGTCTGGATAATGTCTGGAGTCTAATGTAGTTAACATGAAACACTGAAATCACTTCACTGTGTAGTCTGGATAATGTCTGGAGTCTAATGTAGTTAACATGAAACACTGAAATCACTTCACTGTGTAGTCTGGATAATGTCTGGAGTCTAATGTAGTTAACATGAAACACTGAAATCACTTCACTGTGTAGTCTGGATAATGTCTGGAGTCTAATGTAGTTAACATGAAACACTGAAATCACTTCACTGTGTAGTCTGGATAATGTCTGAAGTCTAATGTAGTTAACATGAAACACTGAAATCACTTCACTGTGTAGTCTGGATAATGTCTGGAGTCTAATGTAGTTAACATGAAACACTGAAATCACTTCACTGTGTAGTCTGGATAATGTCTGGAGTCTAATGTAGTTAACATGAAACACTGAAATCACTTCACTGTGTAGTCTGGATAATGTCTGAAGTCTAATGTAGTTAACATGAAACACTGAAATCACTTCACTGTGTAGTCTGGATAATGTCTGGAGTCTAATGTAGTTAACATGAAACACTGAAATCACTTCACTGTGTAGTCTGGATAATGTCTGGAGTCTAATGTAGTTAACATGAAACACTGAAATCACTTCACTGTGTAGTCTGGATAATGTCTGGAGTCTAATGTAGTTAACATGAAACACTGAAATCACTTCACTGTGTAGTCTGGATAATGTCTGGAGTCTAATGTAGTTAACATGAAACACTGAAATCACTTCACTGTGTAGTCTGGATAATGTCTGGAGTCTAATGTAGTTAACATGAAACACTGAAATCACTTCACTGTGTAGTCTGGATAATGTCTGGAGTCTAATGTAGTTAACATGAAACACTGAAATCACTTCACTGTGTAGTCTGGATAATGTCTGGAGTCTAATGTAGTTAACATGAAACACTGAAATCACTTCACTGTGTAGTCTGGATAATGTCTGAAGTCTAATGTAGTTAACATGAAACACTGAAATCACTTCACTGTGTAGTCTGGATAATGTCTGGAGTCTAATGTAGTTAACATGAAACACTGAAATCACTTCACTGTGTAGTCTGGATAATGTCTGGAGTCTAATGTAGTTAACATGAAACACTGAAATCACTTCACTGTGTAGTCTGGATAATGTCTGAAGTCTAATGTAGTTAACATGAAACACTGAAATCACTTCACTGTGTAGTCTGGATAATGTCTGGAGTCTAATGTAGTTAACATGAAACACTGAAATCACTTCACTGTGTAGTCTGGATAATGTCTGGAGTCTAATGTAGTTAACATGAAACACTGAAATCACTTCACTGTGTAGTCTGGATAATGTCTGGAGTCTAATGTAGTTAACATGAAACACTGAAATCACTTCACTGTGTAGTCTGGATAATGTCTGGAGTCTAATGTAGTTAACATGAAACACTGAAATCACTTCACTGTGTAGTCTGGATAATGTCTGGAGTCTAATGTAGTTAACATGAAACACTGAAATCACTTCACTGTGTAGTCTGGATAATGTCTGGAGTCTAATGTAGTTAACATGAAACACTGAAATCACTTCACTGTGTAGTCTGGATAATGTCTGGAGTCTCTCTAATGTCGATATTATTATTATTGTTATTGTTATTATTATTATTGTTATTATTATTATTATTATTATTATTGTTTTCATTATTATTATTGTTATTATTATTATTATTATTATTGTTATTATTATTATTATTATTATTATTGTTTTCATTATTATTATTGTTATTATTATTATTATTATTATTGTTATTATTGTTATTATTATTATTGTTATTATTATTATTATTATTATTATTATTATTATTATTTTTATTATTATTATTGTTATTATTATTATTATTATTGTTGTTATTATTATTATTGTTATTATTTTTTTATTATTATTGTTGTTATTATTTTTATTATTATTATTGTTATTATTATTATTATTATTGTTGTTATTATTATTATTGTTATTATTATTATTATTATTATTATTATTTTTATTATTATTATTGTTATTATTATTATTATTATTGTTGTTATTATTATTATTGTTATTATTTTTTTATTATTATTGTTGTTATTATTATCAAACAAATCAACAGTTCATCTTATTAAGTTTCATGTTGTTCTAGGTGTCAACTTGTTCCAAGTTTGTATCATAACTAATGTACAAGTTATTACTTAATTTGAAAAACGAATTAGCAAAACGTCTTCCTTCCTGGACATTTCTGGCCATGCAGTTTCGATCAAAGTCGACCTCGTTATTAAACTTTTGATTCTGAAAAATGATTTAAGAAAAATCCATGCTGTCAAGAAGTTTTAGATTGGACTTGACTCACACTCACCTTACCTGCTAACGTCAGACTGAATTTGATATTACTTTATAAACTTTGATTAGGTGCAAAAAGGGGACTTGAAGTCCACCCCTACGGTGAAATAATTAATTTTTGAAGGAAACAATCTGCACGGTGTTGTATAAATAATGTTTTAGTTTTGACAAGGTATTGGTTCTCTTCCTCTAACTCCCTCTAATTTTAGTTTCACCTCTCCTCCATTCTCTCCAGTTCCCCCTGTTCCTTCTCCATCTCCTTCCCTCCCTCTCTCTCTCTCTACCCCCACTTCCTCCTTCCCTCCCTCCTCCTCCTCCCCCTTTCATAGAATGTTAACCGAGAGAGAGAGACACAGAGACACAGAGAGACACAGAGAGAGACACAGAGAGAGACACAGAGAGAGACACAGAGAGAGACACAGAGAGAGACACAGAGAGAGACACAGAGAGAGACACAGAGAGAGACAGAGAGAGACACAGAGAGACACACAGAGAGAGACACAGAGAGACAGAGAGAGAAACACAGAGAGACACAGAGAGAGACACAGAGAGAGACAGAGAGAGACACAGAGAGAGACACAGAGAGACACAGAGAGAGACACAGAGAGACACAGAGAGAGACACAGAGAGAGACACAGAGAGAGACACAGAGAGACAGAGAGAGACACAGAGAGAGACACAGAGACACAGAGATGACATGAGGTTGAAGTACAACACTTGTTACTTGTTCAGGTATTTGTATAGCTGTTTCTTCCAGAATGTTTGTCTCACTACCTGGCTCAGAGGAGCGTGAAAAATACTCTCTTCTCTCTGCAAGGTATCAGTCAGTTAGTGTGGTGGAAACAAGCAATCAGGTATTAGAGAGAGAGAGAGAGAGAGCAAAAGAGAGCAAAAGAGAGCAAAAGAGAGCAAAAGAGAGCAAAAGAGAGCAAAAGAGAGCAAAAGAGAGAGAGAGCAAAAGAGAGCAAAAGAGAGAGAGAGCAAAAGAGAGCAAAAGAGAGAGAGAGCAAAAGAGAGCAAAAGAGAGAGAGAGCAAAAGAGAGAGAGAACCTCTGCCAGACAGAGTGTGGGACAGCAGCTGGAGACAGTGGGCATCCACACCCTCCCTCCATCTCTGGAGCCAACCAAAGCCCATTTATCCCCCGGTAACATCTGGGCAATGTTTAAAGTAACTGTCCATTTAAATTATCACCTTTAAAACGTTATATTCTGTTCATTCATACCCAATTCATGTTGTTGACTCATCCTATAGTCATATTTGCGGCAAAAGCATCGCTTAGAGATAAAACACAAAAATGCTGCTATTTCCTCATAGAGGATGATGTCACACTAAACTACTAGACTCATTTTGTAATAGATCATAAAGAGCATTCGGAAAGTATTCAGACCGCTTGACTTTTTCCACATTTTGTTACGTTAAAGCCTTATTCTAAAATGTATTAAATAAAGAAAATTACTCCTCAATCTACACACAGTACCCCATAATGACATCACAATACCCCATAATGACATCACAATACCCCATAATGACATCACAATACCCCATAATGACATCACAATACCCCATAATGACGTCACAATACCCCATAATGACAAAGCGAAAACAGGTTTTTAGAAATGTTAGCAAATTTATAAAATGAAAAAAAATATATACTTATTTTCATACTTTGCTATGAGACTCGAAATTGAGCTCAGGTGCATCCTGTTTCCATTGATCCATGGAGTCCACCTGTGGTAAATTCAGTTGATTGGACATGATTTGGAAAGGCACACACCTGTCTATATAAAGGTCCCACAGTTGACAGTGCATGTCAGAGCAAAAATCAATGAGATCAAAGGAATTGTCCGTACAGCTCTGAAACGGGATTGTGTCGAGGCACAGATCTGGGGAAGGGAACCAACAAATTTCTGTAGCATTGAAGGTCCCCAAGAACACAGTGGCCTCCGTCATTCTTAAATGGAAGAAGTTTGGAACCACCAAGTCTTCCTAGATGTGGCCTCCCGAACAAACTGAGCAATCTGGAGGAGAAGGGCCTTGGTCAGGGAGGTGACCAACAACCCGATGTATATGTGTGCGTGAGTGTATATGTTTGCATTTATTATTTTATTAAGGATCCCCATTAGTTCCTGCCAAGGCAGCAGCTACTCTTCCTGGGGTTTATTATGGATCCCCATTAGTTCCTGCCAAGGCAGCAGCTACTCTTCCTGGGGTTTATTATGGATCCCCATTAGTTCCTGTCAAAGCAGCAACTACTCTTCCTGGGGTTTATTATGGATCCCCATTAGTTCCTGTCAAGGCAGCAGCTACTCTTCCTGGGGTTTATTATGGATCCTCATTAGTTCCTGTCAAGGCAGCAGCAACTACTTTTCCTAGGGTTTATTCGGGATCCTCATTAGCTTATGCCAAGGCAGCAGCTACTCTTCCTAGGGTTTATTCAGGATCCTCATTAGCTTATGCCAAGGCAATCTCTCCTCTACTCTGAGCCAGTATGTCACGACTTCCGCCCGAAGTCGTTCCCTCTCCTTGTTCGGGCGACGTTCGGCGGTCGACGTCACCGGTTTTCTAGCCATCGCCGATCCACCTTCCATTTTCCATTTGTTTTGTCTTTGTTTTCTACACACCTGGTTTCATTCCCCAATTACACGTTCATGTATTTAACTTCTCTAGGGCCAGTGGGACGATTTCGTCCCACCTACGTAACAGCCAGTGGAATCCCGTGGCGCGTTATTCAAATACCTTAGAAATGCTATTACTTCAATTTCTCAAACATATGACTATTTTACACCATTTTAAAGACAAGACTCTCGTTAATCTAACCACACTGTCCGATTTCAAAAAGGCTTTACAACGAAAGCAAAACATTAGATTATGTCAGCAGAGTACCCAGCCAGAAATAATCAGACACCCATTTTTCAAGCAAGCATATAATGTCACATAAACCCAAACCACAGCTAAATGCAGGACTAACCTTTGATGATCTTCATCAGATGACAATCTTAGGACATTATGTTATACAATACATGCATGTTTTGTTCAATCAAGTTCATATTTATATCAAAAACCAGCTTTTTACATTAGCATGTGACGTTCAGAACTAGCAAACTTCCGGTGAATTTACTAAATTACTCACGATAAACGTTCACAAAAAACATAACAATTATTTTAAGAATTATAGATACAGAACTCCTCTATGCACTCGCTATGTCCGATTTTAAAATAGCTTTTCGGTGAAAGCACATTTTGCAATATTCTAAGTAGATAGCCCGGCATCACAGGGCTAGCTATTTAGACACCCACCAAGTTTAGCCCTCACCAAAGTCAGATTTACTATAAGAAAAATGTTATTACCTTTGCTGTTCTTCGTCAGAATGCACTCCCAGGACTTCTACTTCAATAACAAATGTTGGTTTGGTTCAAAATAATCCATAGTTATATCCAAATAGCGGCGTTTTGTTTGTGCGTTCAAGACACTATCCGAAAGGGTAAAGAAGGGTGACGCGCCCGACCCATTTCGTGACAAAAAAATTCTAAATATTCCATTACCGTACTTCGAAGCATGTCAACTGCTGTTTATAATCAATTTTTATGGCATTTTTGTCGTAAAAAAGCGATAATATTCCGACCGGGAATCTGTGTTTTAGTACAAAGAGAGAGAAAATAAAAACATGGGGTCGCCTCGTGCATGCGCCTCAATCTCATTGTCCTCTGATAGACCACTTACCAAAGGCGCTAATGTTTTTCAGCCAGGGGCTGGAATTACATCATTCAGCTTTTTCCCGGGTTCTGAGAGCCTATGGGAGCCGTAGGAAGTGTCACGTTACAGCAAAGATCCTCAGTTTTCAATAAAGAGAGTCAAGAAGAACAAGAACTTGTCAGACAGGCCCCTTCCTGTAAGGAATCTTCTCAGGTTTTTGCCTGTCATATGAGTTCTGTTATACTCACAGACACCATTCAAACAGTTTTAGAAAGTTTAGGGTGTTTTCTATCCAAAGCCAATAATTATATGCATATTCTAGTTTCTGGGCAGTAGTAATAACCAGATTAAATCGGGTACGTTTTTTATCCGGCCGTGTAAATACTGCCCCCTAGCCCTAACAGGTTAACCCTCTGTTTCCCCCATGTTGTTGTGCGTGATTGTTTCTATGTTCATTCGGTACGTTATGGCTGGTTTTCGACGGGTGCTGTTTTCACCCGTGCGTAATTGATTACCGTTTTATTGTTGGTCAAGTGTATTTGTTTACCTTGTGCCTTTATTTTGAGTAAAGGACGTTGCTCAATCATTCTGCTCTCCTGCGCCTGACTTCATGCACCAGCTACACCCACCTTCTGACACAGTAAGAGATTGACATGTTATTGATGTTAGCTTTCCATGTACATTCAAGGACCAGCCGTGCTGCTCTGTTCTGGGACAAATGTAAAAAAAATTATGTCCCTCTCTGTAGTACTTGACCATACGACCGGGAAGTAGTCCAGGTGCGACAAAACTAGCGCCTGCTGTTTTGTTGATAGCGATGTTAAGAAAGCAGAGCGGTGCTTTGTTATGGACAGACCTCTACCCATCAAAGCAGAGCTGTCCTTTGTTATGGACAGACCTCTACCCATCAAACCAGACCAGTCCTTTGTTATGGACAGACCTCTACCCATCAAAGCAGAGCTGTCCTTTGTTATGGACAGACCTCTACCCATCAAAGCACAGCGGTCCTTTGTTATGGACAGACCTCTACCCATCAAAGCAGAGCTGTCCTTTATTATGGACAGACCTCTACCCATCAAAGCAGACCAGTCCTTTGTTATGGACAGACCTCTACCCTTTTTAGCTACAGTTGCATCAATATGTTTTGTCCATGACAGTTTACAATTCAGGGTTACTCCAAGCAGTTTAGTCTCCTCAACTTGCACGGGTTTCCACATTATTCATTACAAGATTTAGTTGAGGTTCAAGGTTTTAGTGAATGGTTTGTCCCAAATACAATGCTTTTAGTTTTATAAATATTTAAGACTATTTTATTACTTGCCACTCATTCTAAAACTGACTACATACACCTCATTGTTAAGTGTTGCAGTGATTTCACTTGCTTTTTGTAGCTGACGTGTATAATGATGAGTCATTGGCATATATAGACAGACAGGCTTTACTTAGTGCCAGTGGCAGGTCAATAGTAAAGATTTTTTTTTAAAGTAAAGGGGCCTAGACAACTGCCCTGGGGAACGCCTGACTCTATCTAGATTATGTTGGAGAGGATTCCATTAGACAGGT